>NW_021940836.1:569139-679376 GCF_001715985.3 Manacus vitellinus
AGAAGAAGAGGAGGAGGAAGAGGAATAGATTATTCATGACGGGAGGAAGGGCGCGCTTTTACAGCGCTGGGCTTGCGGAGCAGGAGCGCCCACGGCTCGCAGGTGTTGCAGGGGTGCCTGGCCCGGCAGCGAGGAGGAGCTGCTGCGCCCTGCCCTGCCTTGGACAGGTTTTGCTGGAAGCTGCGCCTAGAGTGAAAGTAACCCTCCTGCCCTCTCAGTAGTAGCAGCCCCCCTCGTCCCCCTTCGGTATGAGCAGCCCTGTGCAGGTGCGTGGGCTTGTATTCTTTTCGCCCGCCACGCGGTCTTGGACGGTCACAGGATCAGGAAAGGTTGTACAAGCGGGCACGGAAGCACCGTGCCGGCAACGAGCTCAGACATCCCTTTGCTTGCAGGGCTGGGGATCACGTTAGGACCCATGTACTTGAAAACGATTTGTTTCCCAGGACCAGGGAAGGTGAAGTTGTGCTTTAAAGCACAGAGTGTAACCTCTGTGTTTCCCCCATCTGTATCCGTCTGGATAAAGTCAGCACCGTTTTGTTCCTCAACCTGCCGGTGGAATATTTGGGGATGCATAAATAAAAACGGTGGTACGGTGCTTTTGGCCGAATCATTTGCAACATCCAATGATCTAAAATCAGACTAGAACCTTGTCCATGATCTTGGGCATAAATAACTAAAGAAAGAGCGTTAAATGGATTCAACCTTCCACTGCAAGCTATTAATACCGGCCGCCCCGTGCAGCTTTGCCCGCCCCCCGCATAGGGTGGCACCTTTCCCGGCTCTTCTTGAACTTTCCACTCTCTCCCTCCGCTTTCCCCCTGGGTGCTGGGCTCTGGGCGGGTGCGGTGGCACCGCAGCCCCGCCTGCCAACCTGCTGCAGACGCTCCTCCGCGCCGCCGGCTCCAAAAAAGCGCCGGGGCTGCGGAACCGCGTCTGTACCGCACATACTCGCTGAGCGGCGGAGGGATGGACAGCCGCCTGCTTCTTGTGCGCGTTCTGCCTTTGCATCTTCAGCGTGATGTTTGAGCCTTCATTAACAAAACCGGGTACTGAGGGTGAAAGGAAGGGGGTTCGCAGGCAGGTGTGCAGTGTTCCGGAGTTACTTTTCCCTCGCAGCACCGGCCCATACAGTGCAGACCTCTGAGTTCAGAAGGGATGCCTGGAAAGGCTGCAGAAAGTTTGGCAGTGTGTGAGCTTGCTCTGTGAGTCCTGATGCTGCACGCAACCTGGAGTTGTTCTGTGCCAGTATAAAGCTGTATCTGTGCATGGTGCACAAAAACTCCAGCACCCTTAGGTGGGCTCTGCTGATGCCGAAGGAAAGTAGTAGCAATAGAGCCTAAATAAAGAACCTGTAGTTACTTCAGCAAGTGGGTATAAACTGCAAAATCTACAAGTTTCCCCTGAGGAGGAGCCTGCTTTTCAACCCCAAGCAAACATACACTTTAGTGCACTTTCAAACTGAGTAAGCAGGGGGAAGGTGGAGAAGGAGAGAATTGTGTTTTCTGTGTGCATTTGGTCTAGAAGCTTCTAGCTGCTTTCAGTTTGCAATTTAACGTGGATGAGTTATTTGATTGCAGATTAGATCTGTAGGAGGTTCTGTACATGGACTCTAGACCCCGATACACTGAGGAACACAGAGAGAAGCATCTAAGCTGGTTCTGGTCCAGCAGGTCTAGCAGGTCTTGTTAGGGGAGGCACAGCAAAAATATAGGAGATACTTCTTCATCTAATGAGTCTGTATGACACTGAATTTACATTCTCCAGTCAGTACTAACACACAAGTTCTCTACAATCCCAATTCATCAGGTCTGACCTCTCTCTTTTCATCTAAATTTTCTAATAATAGATCAACTATAGTTGGTTTAATATACATTTTTGCAGATCACCTGCCTCATGTTTGGCAATGAAGTTTCTGTTTGGGACTGATACTTTTTCAACCACATATTGTATATGTCATAATCCAGCTTTTGATAATTGCAGTATGTAGAAATGATGCCAAATTATCTACAACTGCCAAACATGCTAGAATCAAGTTTAGGAAAGTGATAAATAGTACAAAGGAAAGGATACCTCTTAGTGGAGATCGCTTGCAGATGTTATATGTCTCATATTTTCAACCATCTCCCTGCTTTTGGCATAGCAGTGCAAGCTCTTACATAAGTAATTTAAAGCAGGTACTGCAAGCTATGTCCCTTAGTAACTTTCTAAGACTACACAGATACTGTTTAAGGCCTTCCTTAAGGGCTGTATGGGCAGAGTTTTATGGATCAGGGGACAGAGATAGTAGCAAAAAGACAGTGAGTATTTTAGATTATGTCAATGTCATAATGCTTTTGTTAGGGTATGGATGGAGGGAAGGCAGTTTAGAAGAGGAGACGCCTTTAAGGCATTATAAAGGAGCTTTGTGTCAGGCCTGTTCTCAGAAGATACATTGTAGAGACAATTTTGAAACTAGAGACAGTCACTAAGCAAGATGGGAGAATACAAAGAAAAGATTTCAGAGCTTGATGGGTATGCTTAGGTGAAGTGAAAATGAAAAATCTGGCAATAGCTTTCAGGCAGAGTGGAAGACAAGTGAGATGATTGCCTCAAACAGCAAAGACTAGCCCAGGCAGTAAAATGTCCTGAAAAATATCTAATTGCAGCAAGAGTCTGGAACAGCCTCCCAGGACACAGAGCCAATCTAAACCTGGTCAGCAACATGCTAGAATTATGAATAGGCTTATTCGAGATAACAAGGTTTGGACATAAAACATAAAAGGTGGCATGGGGCAACACAGCTCAGCTGGAACTTTGTTGGCAGGTCCTACACAGGCAAGGGCAGGACTCAAGGTGGCCTATACCCCATAAAGAAGGGAGGATCTTTGGGTTGCTATCAAATGGTCGACTTCCCGGGTCGAGTCACTGCACTGTGTAGGTTGACCGAAGCCCCACCAGGACAGGCTGTGGCCTCAAGTTCACTTGCCCAGCTGTGTTGATCATGCTGGCACTGCAGACTCACTGGAACTAGGAAAAGGAGTGAGGAATGCATATCTGCACAAGCTCAAAGATGGCATTATGAGATAACAGCAAACAGAATAACCAAAAAAGGAATGACCCTGGCTATTAATCTGTGATTGGAGCAGGAACTGAACTCGAGCTCATTATGAGCACTGGTTTCACGCTTGATTGGCTTGGAAGGGCTGAGCACAGGGTGTAAGAAAGAAATAAAGAAAGAAGCCACACACTGTATCAACTTGGACTCACCACCAGCTTGCAGACGGACTGACAACTCCTGATGCCAACTGCAAGGGAAGACAAAATTCAACCCTGTGTGGCTTGAGTGTGGTGAAGACATTCCTGGGGAAACTAGTACCAAAAGGAGAGCTCACAGGACACGAATGAGGGCAATAATTTGTGCACCCATATTATTTGAAATAAGGCTTTAAAACTTTGGTCAATTGTAAATATCTATCTAGCTGCAATAATGAAGAGCTAAGTAAAATTGTCAGGTTTTTTAGGTTAGTTTTTTTAAGCATATGTTTCTTCTGAGGTGTTGTTTGGTTAGTCTCAGAATCCAAAAGAAACCCAAGATGTTGATGTGTCACACTTATGCTGAGTTGGAAAAGAATATGATTTAAGACATCAGGGATAGCTTGTAGTTACTTCTGCTTGTTGCATTATAAAATATAACAGTGATAAGGAGGAAATATGCTCAGTATATAGAATTGCATTTTTGTTGCAAGGAGTAATTCTATCCTTGAAGTCCACAGTAGGGCACAAACCTTCATCAGTCTAACCCTATCCCGTTATTTTGTGTGACATGCCCGTGACAGGCTATTAAGAATGTCACCTGCTGCATACCACCTGAATTATACCCTGCCTGTTTTTCATTCTCAGCTTCGCTGAGCTGTCCCAGTATCCCTGCTTTCCCTTGCTCCCCGGCAGTGTAAAGCAAATCAATTCCTGTCCTTTTAGTTTAGAAGGGATAAAGTTGTTGGTTTTCCTTATCCTTTACCACATCATTACAGACTGTAGTAGATTGTCATGACCCACATGCAAGGAGCATCAGACCTCTTTTCTGTTCTTTTCAAATGAAAACATAGTGACACACTCATTCCCTGCTTTAAAACCAAGCAACATTTAAAGGGGTGTGACCTGAGTTGTAGTATAGCAGGCATACCTGAGACTCAGCCCTCCAGCACTGGATTGGAAAAGGGCTCTCTGTATCTGCAGTTCCCTGGGATTTCTGAGCTGCTCTGCTCCTTGTTCACCAACAGATGTCAACATTTTTCTGAAACTATGGGCCGTAGGATTTGCAGATAGGCAAGGTTTAATTTTTAAAAAATTATTTCCTGGTATGGTTATGATTTCTTCTCCTTTGCTTCTGTACATTCTCTTCTATTTTTTAGTAATTTCATTTATGTGATATATACACTGTCCTTTGTTGATCACAGATGTAGATTTTCAAAAAGACTAAACAGCAATTTTTTTGTATAGACATCTCTTCTGATTCAGCATATTCCTGCCTTTACTGTTCATAGCTCATCAGCCTAATTTCAATTCATAGAAAGTTAATAAAATTAATTTTAATTAAGATGTTATTTACCTTTCCAGATGCAAAATTATTTTAAAATACCTAGTTAAGTTTCATCAGCTGCTTTCATTTTGTTCTTTCCTTGCCTTAAAAGCAATCAAGATTACTAGACAAATGTATGTATAGACATTCTGATTTTATATTTCTTTGCATCCTGTTAGCCAGTGAGTCTACCCTAATGTGTGTATGTTAATACCACCAGAAAGGATGGGCAATTCATGTTTGGTTTTTATTCCTTAAAGCACAGCAACATTTCACCAGGCTTAGAAATTGTAATGTTTTGTCATCTATTGCTGTGAAGTGCCATATGAAAATAACACCAATAACAGTAATTATGGATAGCAATTGCCTGACTGATTCTCCTGTACTTTTACTAAAACATACTCTTTTTAAGGTTTTATCAATTTTCAATCTCTTTCCTAATAACTCTTGGGATTGTAATTGTAAAAAAAAAAAATAAATACAGTAACTTTCTTTGTTAATTTCTTTCTTGATCTAATTTTAGAGTTCTCATTAATTTGCAACCTAATCTACTTCTTTGGCTCTATTTTCCTAGGATGTATTTAGATTTTGATTTTTTTAAATTTTATTATAGAAAGGTTTTCTTTTAATATATTTTTTCTAATTTTGTCTTTCCATTCAAGCTTTCCTGCTTGGCTGCCTGCACCTTCTCCATCTCTCTTCTCTGGCTGTGTCAGGGGAAGTTCAGATTGGATGTTAGGAAAATGTTCTTTACATAGAGAGTGCTTGGTCAGGCACCAAGCCTGTCAGAGTACAAGAAACATCTGGGCAATGCTCTTACTCATATTGTTTAGTTTTAGGCAGTCCTGTGAGAAGCAGGGAGTTGGACTTGATGATCCTTACAGGCCCCTTCCAACTTGAGATATTCTGTGATTCTATGATCTGCACTAGGTGCCTTCTTTTGCCATAGTTTTGAGCACTTTTTAAGAAAGCTGGTTATCCAAGTGTTGTGTTCTCTTTTGTGTGCAGTCAGTTGCATCTGAATCTCTTGCTTTATCTCACCACCTTTTTTTCCCATTGCTTGATCTTTACATCTCATGGCTTACTGCTTTAGCTTACCTAACATAGCCCAGTGGTGACTTCAGGGTGCTTATACTTTCACAGGTACAGGGCAAAGAATGTTCAGTTCTGGGAGTTGTCACATCCACGGAAACACAAGTTTGAGCCCATTCAGAAATGGACCAGCCTCACAGTTACCCTGGATGCTGTATGCATGGGAGCACACACTGGCTAAGACCAAGTTCCTGATCCTCCAGCAGTGCAGGCTACTGAGCACGTTACTGCCCCAACACCAGCCCAGGCTCTCTCTTGAGTGCTTAGACCAGCTGCAGAGCCTGCTTAGTCTTGCAATGTAGACACTGCTTTTCTTTATAAGAATGTGCCATAGAACTTTGAAGCATCCTCACAGTTTTTATGTGTGTTAAATTTGTATTTGTGCTACACAGCACACAAGTCACAGAATGTTTTGGGTGGAAGGGATTTCAATGATCACCTAGTCCAAACCCCCTGTCATGGGCAGTGATACCTTCTATTAAACCAGGTTACTCAAAGCCCCATCCAACCTGACTTTGAACACTTTCACTGGTGGGGCATCCACAGCTTCTCTGTGCAACCTATTTCAGTGTCTCCCTACTGTCCCTGTAAAAAATTTCCTCATTATAGCCAATCTAAATTTACCCTCTCTCAGTTTAAAACCTTGTTGATGATGAATAGGTATAATGAATATAAGTATTTTTGTCTCTTTGGCAAATGCCAAATGTCGGCACTCCTCTCCTTGCTCAATTCGTCACAAAACATGTGAAGAAGAAAGAGTCCACCAATTCCTTACTAGCTGCAGGGTTTGCAGCATACTTGGGTTTTGGTTATTGTGCAGAAGACAGGTGGACTGTAAATCTGAAAGCCCATGGGTCCGCTCTGTTTAAGAAGAACAGCCAAGTCCCTAGGAATTGTGTGTCTCCCTCACTTAGGCTGCCTGTGTTCTTAACACGTGATCCACCCCACTGGCTGTCCTGTGTCTTTTGTCCTGTTCCTCACAGGTTCTCCACAATCCCGTACTTTTGACTCATGAAGATCCTCACAGGGTTTACAGGGACCTTAAAGGCTCGCCCAGAGTGACTGACCACTTGACACACAAAATCTGTTCCCTTACTCACCCTTAGAGCTCCTCCAGGTCATCTATCTCATAGATATTCTTCCTGAGTGGACCAAGGGGTATTCCTTCCTTTGTAGCACATCTCTTTTGCTTGTGTGTGATGGCTTCTGGACAGCAGATGATACAATCTCAAGTCTGTATTTAATGAAATCTGATTATCTTCCCACGGCATTTTTGTCCCTTTTCCAGAGACAGAAAAAAGGCTATGATAGAGTTAGGCATCTTGCAGGATTTATAAATGTATGCTCCAATACCTACTCTCAATTTTCTCAGCTCTGCAGGGAGTAGGAACTGTCTGGAGGTGAGAGGTATAAGGGGCAGAAGGGAAGACAAGGGATCAAAAATCTGTCTGAGACACTGTCATAGAGAATTTGTACTTCCATGTTAAGAAGGAAGGCAGCTAGGAGCCAAGATCTTCCCCTTCCTTCTGTGTGTGCCCAACAGTAGTTGTTTCCTCCTGACTGACACAAGAGAAATACAGATCAGTCTTCTGTAGCTTCCTTCAATTCTTGTTAGCCATGTGTGTTCTCTGTCCCTGCTGTGTTTTCTCCCATCTCTCTCTTGAAAGAGATCATCTGCAGTTGTGTCTGTTCTGGGTCTAGTGAGTGCACTTCCTTCCCTCTCTCCACACTGAAATGCTTAACACAACTGAAATGGAGAAACTGTGATTACATAGGAATTGGAAATTCTCTTATATGGTGACAATTGCTTTCAGTTGAGAGAGTTAAAATCCTTTGCAAGGCAGCCACACCTTGCTCTGGATAAATGCCAGGGAGCAGCAGTCCTCCCAGATCCAGAGTCTAGGTTGTTAGCTTTCAGATCCTATGATAAGAAGAAAGGTAGGGGCTAAGAAGTTTTCTAAGTTTACTTCAAATCTAGTCCTGTAGGGTAATCATCATGTAGAACACCTGAAGAACAATTCTAAGCACATATACAGGCTACGTGGAGAATAAATTGAGAGTAGCCCTTCTGAGAAGGACTTGAGGATGTTGGTCGACAAGAAGCTCAACATGACCTGGCAATGTGTTGCAGCCCAGAAAGCCAATCATGTCCTGGGGTGTATCAAAAGCAGTGGGACCAGCAGGTTGAGGGAGGGGATTCTGCCCCTCTGCTTCACTCTTATGAGACACCACCTGGAGTACTGCATCCAGCTCTGGAGTCCCTAGTGCAAGGAAGACATAGACCCGTTGGAACAAGTCCAGAGGAGGGCCACCAAGATGATCGGGGAGCTGGAGCACCTCTCATATGAAGACAGACTGAGAGAGTTGGGGTTGTTCAGCCTAGAGAAGAGAAGGCCCTGGGGAGACCTTAGAGCCCTTTCCAGTACCTGAACGAAACTACAAGACACTTGGAGAGGGACTTTTTACAAGGACATGGAGTGATAGGACAAGGAGTACTGACTTTAAACTGAAAGAGGGCAAGTTTAGATTAGATGTTAGGAAGAAATTCTCTGCTGTGGGGATGGTAAGGCACTGGAACAGGTTTCCCAGAGAAGTTGTGTGCGCCTCATCCATGGAAGTGTTCAGAGCTGGGTTGGATGGGGCCTTGATCACCTGGTCTAGCAGAGTGGAGTGAACAGCTCAGCAGCATCAATCCTTATTCAGACAAAATAGCTTCTCAGGTCTTGTTTTGCCCCCGTTTTCCATTGTTTCAGGCCTGCAGAAACTTGTTTGCCCCATTGCTTTTGTTCTCCTGAGCCACACAGTCCAGTGGACAGAGAGGGGGTCAGATGCCATCTTGCCTTTGAGAAAATGACGGCGGGTGCTCTCTATGGGAAGTGGTTTTGTTTGTTCGGCGGTGGATACGCTCTTGTGAGTAGAGCACTCTTTTCCCTCTTTAATTGATACTGATGTGGTTATGGCAAGTTTTTCAGGAAAATTGTGATTCCAAGTTGTGGCCTCTCCAAGTATTTCCTCCGTTGTTGTAAGGGATCAGGGGAGTGGGCAACTTGAGTGGGGTTAATTTTCCTGCTGGGTTTTTAAACCAGCACAATGGGAAGTGTAGTTTTTGTCCTATGTTAATCAGCATGTTTGACTCATAAATCTCATGTTAAACAACAGTGGGGTCTCATGGTAGTTTGGATGGAAAAACAGAGCTTCCAGGCATGTCCAGAGGATAAGAAATGAGAATGATACTGTCATTCTTGATCAGGTTGCTGTTTCTAAGCACTCTGGGACTTGTGGCAAATCCAAATCAAGGATGCAGCTGCTCCAGGACTTACCATCTTCCTGCGTTTGCCTAACAAGTATTTGCTTTCAGGGTAGCCAAATATGAAATGCATGTGAAGATTGGTGTTGGCACAGGATGCTGCCCAGGAAAGGGCCACGCCCCCGTGGTGCAGCTCCTTTCATGCAGTAAGTGTTGTGTTCCAAGTCACTCCTCTGAGTCCTGAATGACAGAAACTGCGTGAGAGTGGGTTGTACTCTCTGTCTTAAAGTCTTCCTGTTTGCACAGTCACAGCTGCTGCAGCTCGACAGAAGACAACCTCAGGGAAAAGCTAAGCCAAACTTTCAAACTGAGGGAGCCTTAATAGCACGTGACACCCATAGACCCCAAAGGGCTTGGCAATCAAGGTTAGTACCACCCTCCTTACCTCGTAGAGGGGAAAACAGATGAAACAAAGCTACAGAAAAGAGAAATTATTTTCTTGAGATTGCAAAGCAGTTTGGATCAGAGAACTAGGGCATGAATCTCTTGTGCCCAGACCTGCTCTCCTAGGTACTGTGTGACTTAAACTGAAGTTATTCTGGGGAGCTGGTTGTCTCCATTGTTTGTGCTTGCTCTCCCCCAGCCTCAGAGCAACTTCTAATACTAAGCAAGAGCTTATAGGGCCTAAGTGAAGGTAGAAAAATACAGCTTTGGAACAGCATGTTGCAGCAACTGTGTGTAGCTGTGCACATATCCAATTAGGATCTAAAATATGAACTGCATGTTTGAATTATGTTGTGTTTTCTGTTGATACAATCTTTTCATCTTCTGGGTGTTTCTGTGTAAACCACCTCTACTAAGCAAGTTCCTAATATACTTCCTGGAACCTCTGGCACTCTCCCTCTCCAAATAAATTGTTAATGGGGAAGTGAATACCTGTATTTCCCTATTTTGTCCCATGGTGCTTAGCAGAATTTGTTGAAGCAGTCATTTTCTTTGCCTCCATCATCTTGATATACTTGTCACTTTAATTTTTTAATTTTTAAATTTAAATTTTAAATTTTAAATTTAAGTTAAATTTAAAATAATTTTTAAAATTATTTAAATGGTAAATACTGTGATAACAAAGCCAAAAAAGCAAACAAAAAAATACCAAATCCCCAAAAAAGTTATGTCCACAAAGCCTATTCCTTTTTGTTTGGAGTTCCTACTAGACAAGAAAATTACTCCACGGGGTTGTTACAGCTGTCCTTTATTGCTAAGCCATGCTGTAATTGATGTTGGTCTTCTCTCCACCAAATAGGAGCTTCCTGAAGATGAAACCCTCTGCCATCTATGAGCTGTTAGTGGACAGTGTTGGGCCATGGGACTTCACTGGCAGTTTTGTTCCTTGTGAACTGCTACTTGTTGGGGAGGATGCCTACCCTGTGCTCCTGAGTGCTAAGAAGCAAGTTCTGATTGCTGTTTCACAGTATGGCAAGGGCCGGATGGTGGTTGTTTCCCACGAAGGAATCTTGAAGGACTCCAAGTTTTCCCAGTTCCTCAGAAATGCTGTGCAGTGGCTTAAGCCTTGCCCCGAGACCCTGGTTGGCGTTCATTCTCAGTTGGATTCCCTCTCCCAGGTGCTGCTCAGGGCTGGCACTAAAGTACAGGCTGGGGCAGAGCTCAGCCCCTCCCTGGGAGTGTACTGTGTGGATGCCTATGACAGCTCGAAGGCAAAAGACCTGGTTGGCTTTGTAAAAGGGGGCGGAGGGCTCCTCATTGGAGGCCAAGCCTGGCACTGGGCTAGTCAACATGGCAAGGAGAAAGTGCTGTTTGAATTCCCTGGGAACCAGGTGACCAGCGTGGCTGGTGTGTACTTCACAGGAAACGCTGTGGAAAAAGGCATCTTCAAAGTAGCTAAGAAAATTCCCAAGATCCCATTAGTTGTCCCGTGAGTATCTGAATTGCTCTCTATTTAAACAATGGTTCAGGTTGTGCAAGTGAGCTGTTTATAGAAGATTCGTGAGGTGAGAGTTGAGGATGACGGTGAATGATGGTTCTTTAATAGCCAGGATGGGATGCAACTGTTGTCTTCCAGTTTAAAGGGAACCTTTCCACTCTTTGTAATTGGAAAGAATGGTGTTTTCTACTGCTTCCAGTGCAGCTGAGACAGGCACAGGGAATCCATTCAGGGAGAAGAAAATGAGGGGAGCCATCTTTTAGAGCATTCTGCCTGATCAAGTGTACCTGAGTGCAACACACAGCAATGGAGGGACAGGAGGGGGAACTCCTTTCCCTCTCCCCACATTGTACAATTAGGGCAATTTTCCCATAGCTGAAAAACAGGTTGGTGATGAAGCACCAGGGCAGCCCTCTGGGCCAGGCTTTGGCTGACAGCTGCTAAACCTGTTTAGCCTGTTACTTGCAGGAATTCACCTTCTGTAGGTGAGACCCTGGGGCCACCCCAGAGGTGAGGAAGCAGGCTGGGTGCCACCTTCCTTCTCAGTTCTGACATGGGCTGAGGACTGAAAATCTCAGTGCTCACAGTTTGTTTGGGATTCCAGCCTGTCCCTTTGGGTCCTGGAGCATCAGGTGTAAAACTCAGAGCTGTTATGACTCATATCACACAGCCGACCAGTTGTTGGAGTCCTGGGCATTGCTCTGCCACCCTCCTCCCCTTGCCAGTGGCTGTGCCTGTTGCCACTTAGTCTTCTGAGTTACACAAGGCACAGCAGGTTCTCCTAGGAGCATGAGTGCTGCTGCACTTCTGCTGTGTGGCAGCTTCATTTCACTGTAGGGAAAGCCACAATAGTTGCAGTAAAATTCCCTGCAAGTCTTTCCTTCACAGCCTTTTCCTTGTGGATATATAATACTAAATTTCTAATATTTTCAAAACAATTTGATTTGATACTTTCTGGATGCTCAATTTATTTAGTAATAAAGGTAGTAGAAATCTTAGCTGTTGGATTCAGTGAGATGCTTAGAATACAGCTAACAAATAAAGTTATTATTTAAAATTTGCTGATTCATTTTTGTCCCCACCTGTATTGCACAGGCATGTTCCCACTGCTTCATGCACAGTGCATCGGGCTGGAGAATTCAGCAGAGAAAAATTGCATCGCAATTATTATGACTTTAAATGGTAACTAAGGTGAAATATACCTTGTTTAGGTTGCTTCTGTGGTGATTTTTATTCAATCCAGAGCCACAGAGAAATTTAGGTATCTAATTTCTGTGTAACACAACAGCTCTGTGCCTCTAGGCCTTCCTGGCAGCTTTGTGTACGGAGAATCTGACTGCAGTCTAAGGCAGGTGCTGTGACATAAGCCAGGGCACATACTCTGTGTGACATAGGGTCTCAGTAAAGTAGTAACCGAAGGAGAGCTGCAGATTTAATTCCTGTGATACAGGTGTGCAGGAGGGCAACATAATTTATTCTTACTGATTTGGCTGCAATGGCCACGTAACAACAGATACTTTACAGGTGTTGGGGGAAAACTGTTTGGCAGAACCAGGAGAAAGTGTGTACAAAGCAAATGAGAGTCATTCAGCATGTCTATATCCACAGTGACATAAAGGAGTTATATGGAAGTAACAGAGATAAGAGGGCCTTGCACAGCCTAATCTCTTTATATTGTGGAAACCAACAATGTGAGGTAATGTGAGGTCTATGTTTTAGGGCTCCAATTCAACTTGAAATCACTCATTATTTGTCTAGCTGTGTGTCTGCCTGTCCATATAGCCCATCTGTCGTTGCTCTCCTTCTTCAGTTCTCAACAGTGGCAGAGAGAAATCTTTTGGGCTTGCCTAGTTGTTAAAAACTAGGGCGGGGCAAATGGAGAAAGTTTCTGTTATAGATTTGCCAATTCCCACACCATTTGCAGTTTAAGTCTGCGGTTTAAAAAACATGAAGGGTCTGATTTTTGAGTTTCTGCAATGTATTTAGATTTTCAACTGGCTCTTCAAAGTCAGAGATCTAGAAAGTTCCTTTTGGCCTGTTCTTTCCTTTTTCTGAATGAGTGCTGAGATTCTTACAGATTTGATTGGTTATAGAACCTGAGGCTTTAAAAAGAAAAAAAATGAGATATTGCTGTATTTTATTTTTTTTAATGAAAGAACTGACAGCATGATGTACTAGGACGAGGGAGGAAGAATAGGCAAGGATGGATGAGGTTGGTTTTGAGCCAAGAATTGTGGGATGGGGGCTAACCTGGACCTGTCTTGATTCTGCAGGCACCAGGCCAACCTCAGCCTTGATGCTGAGTTTCTCCTGCGTGATGTGCTGGAGCTGGACTTGATGACGGGGGGCATTCCCTCCACCTTGCTGGTGCATGGTGTACTCTCCTTCCCCCTCTGCCTGGACAGCTCGCACCGCTGCCTCTTGGCTGCAGCACACTATGGCCGAGGCCGTGTTGTGGTGGCAACCCACGAGAGCCATCTGTTCTCCCCAAAGCTGGCCAGATTCCTGCTCAATGCTGTCTGCTGGCTGGATGCCGGGAGAAAGGGGCTGGTGGGTGTGGATCCCAGCCTGAAGAAACTGTGTAGTCTCCTCTCTCTGGAAGGGGTGAAGTCGCAGGTGTCACAGCTGACAGGTGACCTCAGCGTGTACTGCTGCTCTTCTTACAGCGACAGAGAGGCGGAAAGGATTCACGCTTTCGTGGCAGAGGGAGGTGGCCTATTGGTGGGAGGCCAGGCCTGGTACTGGGCTTCTCAGAACTGTGGCAAAGCTGCTGTGGCAGAATATCCTGGCAACAAAATCCTGAACCGCTTTGGGCTGAGTATCCTGGGGCAGAGTGGCCAGGCGGCCAAGCACCGGCCCGTGGGGCCTGGGGAGCACTACCACTTCCGCAAGGCACTCCTGCTCTTCAGCACGCAGGTGAACAAACGTGAGGAGCTCACGGAGCCCCTGAAGGACTGGCTGCACTGCCTAGCACGGGACTGTGCTGCCTTCCTGCGCATCCCAGCCCACGACTGCCCAGCGTATGCCTCGCTGCACCGCATCCTGACCAAAGTGCTTCAGAGAAGTGGGATCCCACAGGTCAGCAGGCACTGCCCTGTCAAGAGAAACTCCAAAGAGGCAGTCCTGCTCTGCATGGCAACCGAGCTGTCCCTCACCATGACAGACAGTGCAGCCCTGGTGCAGAAATGTGCTGCTGGGGTCTGTGCCCTCCCTGTCACTGTGGAAATTGATGGCACAAACCCAGGTGAGGAGTGTATCTCCTGTCCTCTTGAAACGTCCTGTTGCTGGGGTCGGTGTGGTGCCCGGCCTCAGCATGCATCCGTCTGTGTATGTGCAATTTCACTGGGGGCTTGAGAGGAGGCCAACTTCTGTGTAGTGGCAGATGGGATCCTTTTGTGGCCAGCTCTGATTTCAGCACTCTGAAACACCCTGTGAAAGTCCTTCTTCCTCACTGTTGGTGCACAGGCACCTGGGGAAGATGAACCCCCTAACAAGTGGTACCCCAGGGTACTTGCACAGCACAATGGCTTTGGCAATAAAGCTTCTTTAGGAAACCCTGTGCTCTACACTACAGGTTGCTGTTGTCATAGTTGTGCTGATACGGCCATCTATGGAGACATCCTACAAAGAGGTAGGAGTTAGAAACAAGGATTTTTGTTATCTAGACAATTTCAACTTGAGTTAGAGCACAGTCTCACATCTTGCTGTATCAGCACAGTTAGTGGAGTGAAGATCTGGTTTTGGGGGTGAAAACGGGAGGCTGGAAGTATGTTGGGAACTTCTTGGGCTGAGACCACCACTGGAGCCAAGGTATTTGTAATTACACCATTAATGATTTGTCTATGCTTAGGCCTTGTATCTGTACAAGTTTGCTGAGATTCCTGCTCATAACTGATATGTTTAAACTCTAGGTTAAATTCCACTAGTAAGGTTTTATCCCCTGGACACATTAATCTTGAGATTTTATGGGGTTTTTTTTGGTATTAGGATATGATTTAGAGGAGTTGTTTCCAGACTGTTCTAATGAGATGAAGGAGACTGTTTCTGGAGTGGCAATGCCTGACTGCAGAGGTTATGCAAAGAGAAAAGTTGTGGAATAACTACTCACTGGTTTTAGCATTAATGAGTCTGGACAAAAGGGGAAAATTGTTAGGGTTGGTTGAACTGAATGGATTGACTCAAACACAGTATTTTGTTTGAAGAGAAATATTCAGAATTTGTGTAATTTCACATAAATAAAAAAGAAAGAAATGCTAGCAAACCCTGAACACCACTCAAACTGCCTTTGATGCAAATTCAGCAAAACTGAAATGAACTGGTAAAACATTGTGATATAGTCTAATCGGCATTTTTCTGTGGATTAGATTTTGCTTGACAAAACTGGTCTTGCTTTCTTGGATGACAGGAAGGGTTGTAAACTGGGTGCTTTATGACAGTTCAGCTCTTTTTAGGACTCTTGGTGTCTGTATTGAAACATGCCTAAGTAAACTTTGTGTCAGACCTTGGGAGTAGAATGTACCCAATATGTGTGGTAGAGATGGGTCAGTTTTGCACTATGTACTGCAAGTATTTAAAGAGATCTAGGATGAGGAGACTTGCTTTTCCAAGAGAAGACTGTCTAGAAAAGTGCTGAATTGTAGTGACACGATGGGATACCTAGCATGGAACGATCTCTTTAGACCTTCTCATAACTTCAGTCAGCTAGAAATGGGAATTCCTGTGGGCTGCAGCTTGTGCTGGAAAAATACAGTCAATAAGGAAAAACGCAATGCTCCTGTCAGTCTGTTATTTGGGAAATATTTTATGACCATTACAACTTCAACTGTGTTGAATACCAGCATAGTTGGCACCCCTTATGAGGGCTTTAGGGTAAGAGGATCTGAGTGGAGGAGGTGTTGGAATTTTGGTTTCTTTTTTTATTATTATGTATTATTTTTAAAAGGTACTAGTAAAGGCATTTAAGCTTGGAATTTCCAGAAGTTCAAATTTGTGTGGGCTTGCTTATTAATGGTTTAATGTTCTTGTTCATGCTGCTACCCTACAGCTTTAAAACTGTATTTCTGACAGGTTGGGTAAAATGCGAGACGGTTCTCTGAGTGTAGAGCAAGGGATAAGAAAAGGATGGAAGATTATTCTCCTGCTGAAACTTGAAATCTCCAGAATCTGTAATGGTCAGGACAAAGAAGTGCTTGACTGTTCAGGACTGTGTTATCTCTTACCTTTAGGTAAGACAGCCTGGAGGAGTACAGGACTCTACCTCCCTGAAGGGCACACAGCAGTTATAACATGCCCATGCCTAGTGGTCGGTGCTGGTCTGAAGGTAAGGTCTCTCTATTTTGGCTTTAGTTTACACTTCTGTATTTGACAGGTGAGTGTTCAAAAATTTTCTCCTTAATGTTTTTGGCTACCTTTTCAGTCCTTTCCTACTGCTGCCACCCTGTGGCACTTCAAATGCTTTGTTATCATTTTTTCACCTCATGTTCTTACTCTTTTCTTTTGCATTCTTCCTGTTTTTGTGTGCTGGAGGGATAATTGAGTGTGGCCGCTGCTTGAGGGCAACTATGTTTGTTCTGTTATTGTGCAAAGAGGACTGGGCCCTTCTATGCACCAAACTTGCTTCCATCTCTTCAGATTTCTCATAAATTACTTTGACAGTGCTGTCATTAATGCTCATGTAGATGTATCCAGAGCAGAGATACACTGTTACTTGGGATCCCGTTCTCCACAAAATATGACACAGGTAAACGCTTACCTGCTTGAACATTTTTTGCAGTGGCCTTCCTGCAGCTGAAATGCAAAATTAATTCAGGTGATCTGTCTGATCCTGCAGCCACATGCTGTTTGTTTTCCTGCAAGAGGTCCAAGGAGAAGGCACAATAAAAGATGTAAGCCATGTGCACATCTCTCCATCTCCTATGTTACAGGACGTGACTTTGATGCTGGTAAAGGGTAGAGGAATGACCAATGCAAGTATAGTGTAGTGAAAGAAGTCACTGTGGTACCCTGACCAGCTGGTGAAGGATGTAGCTGAGCCAGTAATAATGGGAGAATAGCTGTAAGACTGTCTGAGACAGGGATAGCATTGAACTTTATCAGCTTTTTTCATTGTATTTACTGATCCTGGCCACCACAGGCTGAAAAGTTGAACTAGGCTGGAGCCGGAAGGCTGCTTCTGCATGTGTGCTCTGCAGGGACAGTGCTGTAGCAGAGAGTTCAGGATGTTGAGGTCAGGCTACCAGGTTGCACTCGGACACCTTTGATCAGCTGTTCCTATGCTTCTGTTTGGCAGGTGCAGATTGGGTGTCACACAGATGACCTCTCTAATGCCAAAGAGCTGAAACGGGCACCAGTGGTAATACGCACCTGTGATGTTGCCTGCCAGAAGCAGTCCATTTCTTGCCTCTGGGGGGGCCTGATTTACATCATAGTACCAGCAAAGAGTGTCCTGGGGAAGGTGCCCATCACAGTGGAAGGGGCAGTCAGAGCTCCTTTCTTCAAGCTTGGTATGTTTGTTTACCTTAGAGCTTTTTTCCTTAGGGCCGCTCACAGATGATGCTGTCCCTGTGACTGAAAGTAAAGATGGTCCCGTGCTTAGGAAGGTCTTAAAAAATGCTTGGGTTTAGGAATAGCCAACTTTAGTTTCCTCACTGTTGTGTCCTCTGGGATTCCCATTTTTCTATGCATTTTTATAAACGGTAGAAAGGTGGCCCCCAGGACTGTCAACCTGACTTCTGTGCCTGGAAAGATCATGGAACGGATCCTCTGAGATGCTATGCTAAGGCACATGGAGAACAGGGAGGCGTTTTGGGACAGCCAGCATGGCTTCAGCAAGAGTAAGTCCTGCCTGACCAACCTAGCAGCCTTCTATGATGGAGTCATCAGTGGACAAGGGAAGGGCTATGGATATTGTCTATCTCAACTTCTGTAAGACCTTTGACATGGTCCTCCAAAAAATCCTTCTCTCAAAATTGAAAAGACATGGACCTGTTGGAGTGGGTCTAGAGGAGGGCCATGAAGATTACTGGGCGGCTGGAGCACCTCTCCTGTGAGGAAAGGCTGAAAGAGTTTGGATGTTTAGACTGGAGAAGAGAAGGCTCCTGGGAGACCTTATCGTGGCCTTTAAAGGGGGCCTTTAAGAAGTATGGGGACATACTTCTTAGCAAGGTCTGTCATGATAGGACAAGGGGTAATGGTTTTAAACCAAAAGAGGGAGACTGACCTCTGCCACGACAAAGCATGCCTTGTTCTCTGCCTGCTTTACTGTGCCCCCATCTGGCCATCTCTAGTCTCTGCAATAAATCTCTGATGAATTTCTCGTGTTTCCAGCAGTTTCTCTTGTCTTCCTGGATGCAATTTCTTCTTGCTCTTCTGTCAAACTAAACAGAACCAGGGTTGTTGTGTGCAACAGCAAATCTCTGCTAGAGAAGAAGAAATCAGACATTGGAGAAACTTGATGCTTCTTGTTCTCTGATGGAAAACAGGGATCTGTTCTTGCTGTGTTACTCTGTTATATGCCAGTCCTTTTCTGTCTGTTTCCTACCCATTAAAGAGCCCGGGGAGACTTCCTAAGCACAGAATAAGGATTGACTATTTAACAGCCACTACCCCCAGTCATGGAACTGTTTTCCATGCAAATTTTGTGACCATAGTCTTCTTCTCCAAGCCTGACCTCTGTAAGTGTGCTCAAAAGTCAGAGCTGCTCTAAAATCTATTTCCTTTGTTGTTGATGTAGGGGAGACCTGTGAAAGACAGTGGAAGGCCTGTATCCGACACTACCCTGCTCCCTGGGCAGAACTGGCTGTTGAGAATCTTATCCTGACGGTGCCCTCCGACAGCATCCGCCACATGGAGAACCCACGGCCACTGCTGACCCTGTGGAATGAGATCATGGTGGCAATAAGCAAATTGGCAGCCATACCAACAAAATTCCCAAGGCCAGAGAGGATTGTAACAGATGTCCAGATCTCATGTGGTAGGTACATTGCCATATGGCCTTCTCAAGGGCTAAGAGACAAGTGGCCTCCAACAGCAGTGTCTGTTCCTTCAAGGTTATTTTGCTAAAACCAGACAGGGAACATATGTGAGGTGTTAAATGACTGTGACCCTTGCATAATTGCGAGATACTCCATCAGGGTGGAAATGTGGTAAAGCAGGGCTTGAAAAACATATTGACCTTTTCAGATGACTCCCTGCTCTCAAAACTACTGTTGTCTCCTCAGCTGTTCTTCTGTCTGGGTATGTTAAGATGCAGAGCTGCTGACTGCAGTGGCTTTAGCTCACATGTAGTTACTCATTCTCCCTCCTGAATGCCAGTACAGCTGGGAGACAGTGACCCGATTTCTATTTTTTCTCTGCCTCAGCCACAGAATTGGTTTTATGTGTTCAGTGACAATTTTTAAACCTCCAAGTGCCTACTTGCTGGAGATGGGCTCCACAAAGGTTACTCTGGGCAAACCTTAGCCCAAAAATATGTGCCTGAGAGGATAGCAGTGGAGAAGTAGAACCTGTATTGCTGTCAAAGCCCATGAGTGTGTGGTTTTGCAGCTGATGCTTCCCACTCCAGTTTTTCCAGTTGAGAACTGAGTGCCTTTGATCTAGAGTCAAATTATATGGTAAATGAACTTTGCGATAAAAATTTTGTTCAGTGGTTTTTCAAAATATACTGGTTAAATTCATCATCCCACAAAGACACAAGGGCTTGGCACGAACCCTGATGTCCTAACTCTTTACTAAGCCACATGGAAAGAATTTGTGGCACATCTTGGGAGCACTAAGTTCTGCTATCCTGAGCAAATGTCCGTTATAAAGATCATAGTCTGCAAACATAAAATTCCCTTCTGGTTTGGGTGGACTAAATGGTTTCACTCACATTACTGGACCTGAACAGTGATTGCTAAATGCATACATCCCTCTTGCTAAAAGAAGAGGAGGCACAAGATCTGAGTTCCTGTGGGAAGGGGATTGCCATTCATGTTCTCCAACTTGGGCAGTCTTTTTGTTCAAAGTCAGCTGTGTAGGCTCCCTATGCAGTGAGTGTAAAGGGCTGCTTATTCCCTGTTACAATAGGCATTTGAATTTGGAGGCATGACTCTTGTATCAAGTTTTGGGCTTCTTCAAGAAGGACCAATTAGGGAAGAAGACACAAAGGAGTCATAATAAGTAAACTCCCTTGTAATGCAAGATTCTTGTCCAGCATCATGGTGGGAAGTTTTTTACAGAATAGCTATCCTACAAGGCTAAGAACAGGCTTAAGTATGACAAGCTTTGCAGGAAAACTCTGTTTTCCATGTGTCTCATCCACACCACTGACTCCTGGAGTGCAGACCTGCAGTATCCACACTCTGCACAGGAAGACTCAAGGTCTGCCATGGTGCCGAATCACATGGTTGTGTCAGTGTCAACTGTGCTCAATTTGTGAGTATTCTGGGCAATGGTCAGGCCTTTCCCCTCATCCTAAAATCTCAGTCTCAGTTCAGCCATGAGTGCATGCTTGTGTATAAAAAGGGAAAGAAGGTGAAACTGTGCTTAACTGATATTTCAGTCCTACCTTTACACTGCTTATTTGACTACTTGCTAGGGCAAAACATGATGAACTTCCTTACGTCACAAGGGGGAAAATTGGTCATTTATAGTAGTACAGTGTGGTTTGTGAGATAAAGGCAACACACTCAGAAATGGAAAACAAAGATTAGTCACTTATGTCTGAGAGGCACTGAGGTGAGCACTTAGTGACATGTGTTGGTACCTGTCCTTCCTGCAGGCTGGATGCACGCTGGCTATCCCATCATGGGCCACCTAGATTCGGTGAAGGAGATGTTAGACATGAAGCGTATGCAAACTACTGGTCTTTGGGGTCCTATCCATGAGCTGGGACACAATCAACAGCAGCAAGCATGGGAATTTCCCCCTCATACCACAGAGGCCACGTGCAACCTCTGGTCTGTCTATGTTCATGAGAAGGTGCTGGGGATTCCCAGGCATCAGGCCCATGAGGCCCTAAAATCACAGTGTCGGAAGGAAAGGATAGAAGAGTATCTGAGGAAAGGCGCTCAGTTAAAGGACTGGAACATGTGGACTGCTCTGGAGACATACCTGCAGGTAACTGGGAAAAATGTGTGCATTCTTAGTGCAGTCAGTGAAGCCTGTGTCAGAGGGATGTCTGCAGCTTGGTGACTGAAACTGTCAAGCCTCGTAAACGTTTACTTACTATCTGGGTTCATCTTGGACTCAGAAAGCACATGTGAGGTATATAGACAGAGTGTTTAATGCTGATGTCTCCTGAAAACCTTCCTTTGCCAGACTTGGGCTTAGCCACTCATGGAGGTAGCTTACTGCAATATACTAATCTTTCTCCCCAGGAGAGAAACAGGAACTGCTGCTTGTTATACAGCATGGGAAAAGGAGGATCAGACTTGGGCACAGTTCTTTAATCCACTGCAGATTTCCTGTGGGACACTGGGCTAGTTGGTAAAGAAACCTTGGCATTGTAAAATGTCTAGAAGAGCCAGGCTTCGAGCAATATTATGGCCAGGCTCCTTTTTACAAAACATGCAAAGAGCAGGGTGTTTTATCAGTCAATGCACTGAGTGGAGCCAGTGTAGTCCATCAAGTGGGAAGGGGATGGGTTCAGCTCTAAAGAGAGATAAAACATGAGATTTTAAAACATGAACCCTGTCCTAGATTAAAGTGCATTCTCTTGGGAAGCATGCAAGAGAGATTTTCCTCTTTCCCTTAATCCTCTTAGCAACCAGTAGTCTAATGGACAGAGCACTCAATCTGATTTTAACTGGGGACTGTAAAGCAAATGTCCATTATGATGTCTTAACCTACTGACTGATGTAAAGTGAGTTTCCCTCAGCCCCCTTTTTTGGAAGCTCTCACATCTTACATGAGCAACAAAATATTTAAGTATCAATCCTGATTTTTTCACATCCCAGAGTAGCACCTGAATCATCAAGCTGAAGAGTAAACCTTTGGGTTTTTCATGCAATGAATATAAAAATAGTTTTACAGAGTGAAAAAGTTTTAAAAAGGGAAATTTTCCCACAATACCTTACCAGTTTGGCCGCTGTCCCCCTGCCTCACTCTCACTTATAGGCTGGAGTTTTATATATATATATATATATATGTAGTAACCACCTCCTGTCTAACACGGGAGGTTACTAACACAACTGCTGGAATAAATGTGATGTGAAAGAACAACTACAATTCTGCAACAGCAGCTTTTCTGTATGAATCCCTTTTATTCTTATTCTTAGCCAAAACATGTCCTGCTCACAATCTTTCCTTCCTGTTTTCTCAATACTCCTTGTTCTCCTGTGCCCCTTCTTTCTAGATATTCTATCAGTATCCTCTGATGCTTTTTCACTGCACAAGAAGCTTTCCTCTCTCCAAAGCAGCAGCTTGTATAGTAGGTTGCTGACATTTCTGCATCTTTCATCTCTGTTTGTTTTGGGAGGCCAGTGTAATAGGAAGGTATTTTTCTGTATTCTAGTTATACTCTGAAGCCTGAAAGTTGGATGCTTTCATCTAAGTTTACATTCATTCTAAAAGACACTGCAGAAAACTATGAAATCTTCTATTGTTTGTAACACAGGAATAATGCCAGTGAAATGATAATTTAATTGTTTTTACAGTATATTCTTCTCCATCAGTTGCAGGAAGGGTTTGGTTGGGACCCCTTCACCCACCTCTTCTCTGACTACCAGAAAATGTCCACCATCCCAAAAGACAACCCTTCTAAGATGAACTTGTGGGCACGGAAGTTTTCTCAGCAGGTGAATAAAAATTTGGCTCCATTCTTTACAGCCTGGGGATGGCCTATCAAGAAAGAACTGTCTCTAGAACTGTCCTCTCTACCCAGCTGGGAACAGGACCCAATGAGATCCTATAAACCATAGAGGAAAACTATCTAAATCTTGATTCTCATACTAGCTATGGCCTATCTTTTTCTCCTTGTGTACTGCATGACAGCTCACTATGTGCTTAGATTTACAATGGATTCTTCAGCTTCTTGCTGACAATGGAGAGCAACCCCAACAGAAATTCAACAGGAACTTGTCTGCAGATCAGCAATCTAAGCTATCTTCTGAAAGATTAAATAACCAATGAGCTTTGTTCTGGGTTCTTCACCTCAGGAGGAATGTAATTCTGAGTTTATTTAGTTCCTACAGAACCTTTCTCTGATGAAATGGAAGCTTTCAGGGTGAAGCAGTCACTGGAAGAGTCTCAAGGACAGTGTCAAGGGAATATAGATCTTTAAAGCAGATAGTAGCCTCCACAATGTTGTACTCTTCAGTCATAACCTCAGTGACATGAGATTTTCACTATTGTTTTTCTTACTCTAAAATCCCTAATTTTTAATTCCTCTAATTATGCAGAACTTCCACACCTACTATTATGAAAGTGACCTTGTAATGTTTATATACAGGTTGTATAATACATAGCTGATACTGAAATGCTGTAGATTTCTTCCTACATTCTATGACTCTGTGACCCAACATGCAGCTTCGTGTGTATAAGTCAATTATAAGTTGTAGCTGTCACTCTTAACCATGGCCTGACAATAAGACACATGCCAATGTAGATGGGAGAGTGGAAGCAAAGAGGTGACTTGATTGTAGTCAGTAATGGTTTAACTCATGGGCTCATCAAAAGTTAAAACACAGGCACTGACCTGACAGCATGAGGGAGCAGAGAGAAGGAAGACAACTGTTCATCAAGACAGTAAAAAAAGACCAGAATAGAAATTACCCAAATACTTGTTACAACAGCTTTTCATTTTTGTGTTGGCTCAGATGTAGTTCTGATTTCCCAATGATTTATCTGCCTAATATTTTACTTTGTCTTTCAAACTTTTTTCCATTCTTATTGACAACTAGTATGAGTTTATCTTCCAACAAAATAAATGCAGAGGCCATACATAGTTTAAACAGTATCTCAGTACTGGTTCGAAGGTTCGGAAGACTTACATGGTATAAAGATTTGGACCTGACCCTACCTACAGAAGCATATTTATCCCTAATGAGTTTATGAATAAAAGTTTAGCTTGTGTCCACTTAAAAAATATACAAAATGTATCAAAGTGCTATCAGATCTGTTATCAGATCAGTATATAAACTGGGGGGAGTTGGCTGGGTGCCACTGGTCACAGCTCAGGGACAGGCTGGGCATTGGTCAGTGGGTGGTGAGCGACTGGACTCTGCATCACTCAGGTTTCCTGGGGTTTATTCCTCTCTGTGTCTCTTTCTCTACCTTTCATTGCAACTACTGTTGTTATTATTATCATTAGCATTATTGTTATATTTTACTTTCCTTCAGTTATTAAACTGTTCTTAGTCCATGACTTTTACCTTTCTTTTATTCTACTCCATCACACCCCATCCTCTGCTCAGAGGCAAGGCAGTGAGCAAGTGGCTACGTGGTACTTAGTTTCCAGCTGGTGTTAAACCATGACACACATGAAACACTGAATAATTTCTGTGACATTGTATTTCAAGCAGCAGTTACAGAACAATTCAGCATGCATGGGAAAATCCTAGGACACACCTGAGACCGACCTGAGCAGGAGCTGAAGTGGAAGAAAAGTAAAATAGATTAGGAGGCCACATTGACCTTAGCAAAAATAAAACCAGAAACAGAGGATTTTTGTGCTGTGATAAACTAAGAATGGGTGGGTTCGGTGGTGAGGTTTTCAGATTACATGTAGACTTACTGGCTTCATTTTTATAGTCAGTTTGCTTTTAATGGAAAATTGTCTGCTGTTTCTATTTACTCCTTTCTGCTAGTAGGGAGCCCAACAAAGATTTGATGAAGGCTTTCCTATTATTATCAGGCTAAGGGGGATTTCACTAATAGCTGAAGCATCGGATTTGCCAAGGCACTTGGGGAAACACACTGAGGCACAATACCTCTTCAAGGACAAATGTGAAATAAAATAGCAATAACTGTCAATTTCATTAACCACTTTTGTATTACCCTTCTTGCTAGCAGCAAATTATTTTCAAACATGGCTTTTTCTTCTGTTGACAGTAAAGAACTCAGTGGTACTAAAGGAGCTGCTGATTTAATAACAGATTCTGCTCACTGTGTTTCTCAAAATTTAGTTAGATTACTAGAGAAATTTGTACTAATTGTATTGGTTATTTTAGCCTTTGATTCTCCAGCAGCAATTTTAGGAAGTAATCCACAAACCAAGAGTAGATTAAGTGGGATTCGTCTGTTCTGGTTTGGCCTCCAAATATTAGCCATTTGAGCTGCTCACTCAAGGCTCCCTTTAGGGCAACTCACCCCCTAAGGGAGTGCAGAGGATTTGCCTACTTCTAAGGTAGGTTAGATGAACCATCACCTCAGCATGAAAGAAAGTAAAGTCTGCACTATGGCAGTGACATACATGATTTTTTGACCACTTTGCTCAGGAGTTCAGTGCTATATGCACCTGACTTGGGACTCTTCCCAGTCAGCCTTGCATGGTAAAATGGTGCTAGTAATAGGAAAGACCAATGTTCATGAGGATGGGGAATAGTGTTTGGAGAGGATGAATGATTGAACTAACACTTGAAAACATTCAATATGAGTTGGTTACTGCCAGAGCAGAGCACAAGTTGGATTTCCATTGCAGAGCAGTAGAGTGCTAGGGGCGCAGGGAGTTCTGTGAGAATAGAAGGAGTGGGATAAAAAAATTGCTGAGGGTTTTAATACTTGATAGCCTAAGGCTACACAAGAAAGAAAAGAAGCTATTGCAGGTGCAGAGATTCTGGACAGTCAGATGAAGCTGGAGAGCACAAGCTATGTGAGCAAACTGAAGTTTCAATGGGCCACTGTATTCCCCACATAAAACTCTTCTGGAATACAGGAATGGCTCTTTTCTTTGAGGAAGTACAGTTCCTTTTGCACAGTAGTTCATGCAACAAATACTTCTGCTGGGTATTAATTAGGGATACGGCCTTACCAATTGGCTAGTAATAAGACCAGGACAAATTGAATATGGTCCAGCTCATGGTAAGGGTTCAAAAATGTACCTGAAACCTACAGAGCTGGGTTGCATGGCTACTGCCATTTCTTACATTGGAAAATACAAAGCCAGGCACAGAATCAACCAGAAGCTGCTACTGCTTCTGCAGCATGAAAAGAAAGTATGTGTGGGATGTACTAAACTGGGATCCAGCTCCTAACTCCAAGGATTAGACCAGTCCAAAAGCAATCTCATGACCAGTTTGGGATTAATTAGTGTGTTTGAATGTCCCATGGTTTGAAATAAACATACATATGCAACTGTGAAACAGAGGAAAATATCCCATAAAAACTAAAGCGTAACCAAGGGATTAATCTTAAACTACCTTGTAAAGAAGAATTTTCCACACACGCAACAAATTGCTTTTTGAAACAGAGCTTCCTGAAATTCCCACAGCACCTAAAACAACTAAGAGAGTTGTGAGCTGCACAACAGCTTAAACTGCTCAGGGAAGAAACAGGGTGGAAATACAGAAGAATCTCATTTGTACTGTAGAAGAGAGGAAGAAAGTTAGAGATTTCTGGCAATGGAGATGTATATTTTCAGCTGTGCTTAAAGGTGTCCCAGAATGCTCACATAGGAGAGAGGGTCAAGGTTGTGTCAAATAGCAGCAGCTTCAGAGGGGAGGAACGTGGCTGTCACTGTGCTGTGGAAGGGTATATGGGTAAGTCAGGTACCTTCCAAACCTCTGCCTTTGAATCCTTTTAAGCTACTTTCATCTGATTCATGTCTGTGCCGAGGTGAAGAGGAATGTTCCATATGGAAGTATTCTGTTGGAAGCCTTTCCCTGCTGAGACAAGAATGTCTTGTTGACTATGGTAGCTACAGAACATACAGAGTTTGGAATGGAGCTACCCAAGCCTGTCCAAGTTGCAGCACCTTTTGGTGACTGTCACTCTGATGACCTCAGCTATTCTGCGGAGCTGAAGTAGCCTCCCTCGGTGGTAAAGAAGTTCAAAGTTGAAAAAAAAACCAACCATGATAGTCTCTAGTCTGTGGTGTGGCCTCATATAAAATATATATCATAATGACAAAGGGGAGCACATTAGGCCAAATATCAGTCAAAATTAAAGAAGCTGTGCACGCTTGCAGGCTCCATTCTTCAGGCTAGGTAAGTGGTCCCAAAACCTAACTATAGCAGGGCAGTAATGAAGTATTTCTGTATTTATGACTTGCCTGTATTTTCCTGTTTTGGTTTTCATTTTGTTTTTTTTTTTTTTTATGGTCATGTAAATAGAAAACGTCAAAATATGTAAAGTCCCGGGAATGTCTTTGCATAAAGCTTCACGTTTTTCAGTGAAGAAATTATATTGATAAGACTTTCATTTAGGAATTAATCTCTTTCCAGGTTCCCAGTATAAGCATGTCTGAGACCCCTTTAAAGTGGCTTGATATTAAAAACTGAGTTTCATCAATTCCTTGCATCAACAACAGAATGGGGTCACCAAAGAGGACTGGACCCTGTGCCAAAATCCCAGGATCCCCCCATGATTCAGTAAAACACAGTTACATCTAGATTATTTATTGTTTCTGAGGCTATGCAAAAGGTTTTAGCTATGGTGATTCTCCTCTTTCTTCACCCTTAAAACTTCTTTTTAAAATGGTTACCTTTTTTCACCTGGATGCTGAATTAGGGGAAACTGACATCTCTGCCTGGTAGTCAACCATCTGTCAGTACCTGGCCCCCTGGGCTGAGCTGGCCACAAGAACATCATCCTGACAGAACCAGCTGCTGACATACACCACATGGACAACCCAGAGAGTCTGCTTTCCATCTGGAACGAGATGATGAATGCAATAGCCAGGCCAGCAGCTATTCCAGCCACTTTTCCAAGGCCAGAAAACATGGTGGCGGATGTCCAGATATCTCATGACAAGTATAATAACTAGGACATTTTGTCATTATCTGTGATGAATATTCATAAGGGAAATACACAAGGCAGTAACATTCTCATAAGACCATGCAGATCCTCAAAACAGCAGATTAATTCCACCATATTCAAGAAGGTTACTTGAGAGAGAAAGAATCTTTTGTGAATTTCAAACACTTGTACACAAAAATAACATATTCTGCTGCTAATTTGACACCATCCAAGGATAAAACACAATGAAGGGAAACAGGCCGCCCACCAAATAACATGTGTACTGTGTCTTATTACTGGGAATCAATTTATGCTAATTGCAACAGAAAGAAGGGAAACACAGCTAGTTGTTTTAGGCAGGACAAATGAGATTTTGAAACTTAAATTAAGGCATGTAACAGACACACAGGCATTCTGTTATGTAATAAGACCCTGATGTTAGCACGCATAGCCATTACATCAGTGGGGAAATGGGGGCAATGGTAGGGGAACAGTTTATTGTAAGCAGCATTTTGCTATCTGTCATTTGAGAAATATGTTGTTTAAAGACAATTCTCTAGGCCATGTGGAACTGAAGTTTGTTATGGATGGTAAGGAGGCTCCTAAAGGCCAAGCCTCAGTATTATTTTCAGTCAGTCTTCATTCAAGTATTGCACTTTTCTCATTAGGATTGGCAGGTACTTCAGCTCTACTTGACTACAGCACTAGAGGTGTTTTCTACCACTTGAATTGATAAATTCATCAGCTGCCCAGGCCACCACTCTGTCAATAATCCACAGCTCTAGCAGCTTAACTCATGTGGTGTAGCTGCTGTTGGTCAAGTAGGACTGACTCAAGAGAGGCTGGCTCGAATGTAAACATTGGCACATGTTGCCCAGAGTGGTAATAGATGCCTCATCCCTTGAAACATTCAAGATCAGGTCAGGCTCTGAGAAACCTGATCTGTTTGAAGATGTCCCTGCTGATTGCAAGGAGGTTGGACTAGATGACCTTTAAAGTCCCTTTCAACCCAAGCAGTTTCATGATTCCCCGACAAATAGGTGCTGTGTCTCTATGCAGCACTCACTCCTCCCAGCGTATCTTTATGTAAGAAGGGTTTTTTCAGACTAATCGATCATTACACCTGGCCACATGTGGCTCTGAATCTAACAACATAGTTGCAATCTGTCAGTGATTCTGCAACAACTGTGTTCAGATTACATATCAGATCCTTCTGGATTGATTTACACGGCTCCTTCTCTCGAGGTAACCAGCCCTCTGCACAGATACCCACTGTGTGCCAGACAGCACTGTCCACCAGAGGCCACACTGGTAGAACCCAACACATAAAACTCTTCCAGCTTCCATCACACCTGCTGAAATCAGTTGAGTGTAGCACCATTTCAGAGATGTGAATGGCTCTGTATTCTCCCTGGGCTACTCTGGAGCAATAAGAAACCGGTGAAGACTCTGTTGGGCCTATTGAATCAGCACTGAAGGAAAAAGAACCAAAGATAGTAAAATCCTATGAAAAGCTACTGAAACATGACTTTTAAAGCTGATTACAGTAGTCAGCAATACTGAGGAACTCATGGAAGATATTAAGGAGTATGTTGTTTGTTTGTCTCTTCTGAAAAAAAAAAAAAAAAAGATTTTTTACGAACAGCATGAAAAACAGCAAAATTGGAATGGAAATGATGACAATTACAGTGAAGGAGTAATGATGACCATCAGAAGCAAGTTCTACCCAAAGCTGAAGTGAACCATAGAATAATATTTAATACTAAAGAGCTGCCTTACTAAAAATATTGACAAGAATCTGCCTACCCCAAAAAAATAAAATAAATCCCAGTTCATGTTTTGCTTTCTGGTACAGGAGACATTGTCATGGCACAGTGGAGGCTGGCTGCTCCCCGAGGGTCAGGCGGCCAGGAACCAGCTGGAGTAACACAGCCAGCAGGACAGGGACCTTGCCAGTGGGGGGCCGTCCCACAACACCTGAGTAAAGCAAGCAGGGCAGACCTGGCACAACATCCATGGTCAGCCAAGAGTCCAGATTGCTAGATAAGTCTTCAGAGATGAGACAGGTCTGAGATCAAGCAAGGAAATCAATCCTCAGGTCAGGGTCAGGTCCAGTGATGGGGACCAAGGTCAGACATAGTCCAGTGATTACCAGGAAGGCTCATCGTGATGATGCACATCTGAAATCAGGTGAAGAAGTCAGACCATGGATCAGGGTCTGGATCAACAGAGTCTGTGGCAAGACACAGGCATGGCTGTGACAAAGCTGGAGACAGGCATGTCCTCAAAATAACTCAGGCAGGAACTGATGGCCCAGGGCTGAACTGAAATGTGGCTCCTGGGGTTGTGTACAAGAGGAGTAGGTGGAATCCAGGTGGGGCTGCTCAAGGCCATTAAAGCCTTTTGTTCCACTCAGGACTCTGACACAAAATTTTGCAACTAAACATTTTAGTCCCCTGCCTTCAAGGTGAAAATCTGCTGCTTCTTTTGGAGTACTTCAGGAAAATTAATCTCTTTTTCTACTTTATTTATACCTGCTGTTTATCATGATTTTTTTATCATCACCATTTTTACCCCATGTATTTTCTCCAGAGCCAGAACTTAGATTACAGAGTTTCCAGAGAGAATTGGATAGGGTGTTTGGATCATTTTCATCAGCACAAACCACACAGTTATTTGGCTATATAAGGATGCAAACTGTCCTGGCAATAGCATCTTCCTCGCCAGGTCTGAAAATAAGAAATCACCACTGTCAACAGAAAATTCTACAGACAGATTTTAATTTCCACACCTTTCTCCACTCCTATAGCTGTGAGTATCTGCAAGGTCTGTAGTTGTGGCAAAATAATTTGGCCTTTTTGCTCTTGGCAGTGAGTAGTGGTGAGGAGTGAAAGGCATATAATACACACATTCAACTTAGATTGTGTTCAATATGTTTGATACTCCAGCAGAGGGGGTGGAAGCACATAATGAGCAGCGTTCACTTGTGACAAACACCTCAAAGTATGAGTTAATGTAAAGAGAATTAATTGTATTTTTCTGACTGTGTTGCTTCATCCCATGATCTTACCCAGACAGATTACCAAAACCATTTGTGGTTTACCTTCCCTAGTGGTTGGATACATAGTGGGTACCCATTCATGCATCATTTGGAGGCAGTGACAGAGATGGTAGATGTGCTGTGTCTCCAAGCCGATGGCCTTTGGAGTGCCACTTGTGATCTGGGTCACAATTAGCAGCAATCTGAACGGGATTTTCCTCCTCACAACCACTGAAGCCACCTGCAATCTCTGGTCTGTTTGTGTGGATGGGACTTCATTGGGCATTCCAAGAAATAAGGCCCACAATGAACTTGCACTAGAACTTAAAAAGAGGGGGATTCAAGATTACTTTGAAAATGGAGCACAACTAAAGGACTAGAAAGTATTTACTGCCCTGGAGGCACACCTGCAGGTAATCTGCAGACAAATTAGGCTTGCAAAAGATTTACAAACTGATTATTTTAATCCAGGGCAGCTTCTTTCCTTTTCCTCACTTTCTGCAACCACTGGTCTCCAACAGGGTGTGGGTGCCAGCTCATAGGATTTCACAAACCAACGTGAGTCAGTCCTGATCTGTCCATGAGACAGCACACTTCTACAGGAGACCCAGGGCTGCAGGGAAAAGTTTTGAAGTGATCCTCAAAAAATGTACTTCTTTTGAATCATTGGTGATCTCAGCACAGTGCAAAGGTCACTGGTCTGTGGAATGTACCAGTTTAGAATGCAATGGTAAACCACAGCTTTTGGGTATTACCAAATATGACTTCTGATCACAGAAAATTTTTTATTTTTTAATAATAAATTTAAGCCAGTCTTTCAGTTTTGTTGGTGCAATACTTTATTCAGTAACACCCAGGATTAAATGACAGTATGAACATTGAGTGTTCAGAGTCATCAAGCAGGGAGCTAGTATTTTGTGATGAGAGATCGAGTCCTGTGTATTAAAATATATTTAAATATGCATACTTATAAGCATGCAGAGGTGGGTTGACATTTGTATCAATCTTGTTTTGAACAACTGTAACAACTGTAAAAAAACGCAGGGATCAAGCCTGTAAGCACATCCATACCCTTCAGAAAGAAGAGCACTTACATAAATACTTTATTTTTTGTTTTGTGTGAATACTAAAAAGATGGGCTTGTTAAATAGTCTGATGGTGTTAAAGGGCTACTCTGGTTCTTCAGTAGACATTTAGAATTTGTGGAGTAGCTACACTTATTTAAAAAATAAAGAAAAATACCCCACAAAAAGATCAGCAACTGAATTCAGTAAAAGATTTTGTTAAGAATTCAGGCAGAGTAATTCTAAACTCCCATACATGTATTTGGCACTGTCTCTATTCTTATGATTCATAGCTCCAAGAGGCCTTTGGATGGGGAAGCTTCATTGACATATTTTCTGAATACCAAAATATGCTGAGCTCCCAGGTGACGATGGCTCAAAAATGAATCTGCAGGCAGAAACGTTTTCTTCTCTGGTGAGGAGGAATTTGACTCCTTTCTCTAAGGCCTGAGGATATCCAGTCAAGCAGAACCCTTCCCAGCATCTTGTTGTTTCGTTTCCCAGCTGGTCAGATGATCCAATGAAGCAATATATCTCCTAAGCAGGCTTTGGCTCATGAAAATGTGATTGTCTATCATAAAGCCAGTGCCCTGCAATACTTTTAAATGGTGTCTGAATAGTATGGTATCATAATTAATCTGAGAAGCGGCCGTGCGTTGAAGATATGATACAAGTTTGTTCTTAGCTCCCTCCCAAGTCTGCCTGTTTGTGTTGGGGTCCCACTGCTTCCTCTCCCAACAGGAGTCATTTTAACCACATACTGGTTCAGTATGCAGGATTGTCCTTCTGAAGCTTTTTGAAAGTGCTGTACCTGACAGTATATCTTCACCTCTGCCTCCTGCTATGACATCTGCTACCTCCTGAATTAAGACAGACTTGAGAGGTAAAGACTGATTCTCATATGTTGAAGAAAGGTACCTCTTTCAGACAAATCTGTATCAAAGAGGGGTTCAGGAACCTCCCTTCAGCGATTCTGCAGGCATCTCCCAAAATCCCTCTTTTGTCATGACATGTCAAGAAAAATTTAGTGTTCCAAATTTGGGCGTGGAGACTGTGTCTAGCAAGTAACATTTTCTTGCAAACCAATCTCCTTGTGTAGGTTTTGCTCTGTTCCATACCACCTTCCAAGAGCCAGAACTGCAGCTGTCCCTAAAAGCTCTTGCAAAACATTGGTCACTCTGTGTGTCTTATCTGCCCCTTTTTCTTTCTTGAAACTGTGCTGTTGTGATTTCCAGAACTGATTTGGGGAAATAAAAAAGAGAAGTCACACAAAACACAAGTTCATTGCAATGTTTTTGTTTGCTGTGATGTTGGACAAGACAAAAAAGTTTTCTTCATTGTGAAAGTATCACAGGATCTTTAGAAAGTAGGAGGCCAAGATCTTGCAATAGCCTAGCTTTTGGTCCAATGGCTAAACCAGAAACCTGACAAATACACTACTTCAGGTAGAAATTACACAAATTTGTACTCAGATGTTTGATGGGGGAAAAAAATCACCCCAACTTGATTTTTCAGGATGCATTTTTAGTCCCAAGGTGGAAACTACCAGCCCTTCAAAGAGCATGGATATCATTGACAAAAAGGGAGGAACATACTGACAGAGATTTGGAAAATTTGAGGGAAGCAGAGCACTTGCTCAAGACTTCTCTGTGTCTGATTTGCAGCGATGCCTCTGATAGAGGTCTTCTACCCTTTTTCGCATTAGAAATCCTTCCTTGGGGGACTCTGTCTTTTATACTTCTTGTTATATTTAATTTCTTTCTCTCCCCTTCATTGCCATGCCTCATCCTGCCACACATCTCAGCAGAATCTCCAAAATCCATCTCCTTTCTGTTGCATCCTAGGCAAACAATGGCTGGCACTGAAAATGACCCAGCCTGCTCTGTTGCTCTCACATGTGATTCTCCACAGGCTCTGCAGATGAACACTGGGTCATGCTCCTGGCATGACCAGCACACTCACAGCAATATTCTCGTCTACAGGTGCCAAACATGCTAAAAAGTTAAAACCTCCATGCAAGGAGGCTGGGTTGTGGGAATCTGGGACATGTCACTCAGATGACATCCTCATGCAAAGAGCAGAATTAACATTTATTAATACGGGGTTTTTTCTAATGCATCAACACAGAATATATTGAAGGAAGAAGGAAACATTAAAGATAAGCCACAAATAATTTTTCCCTTCAGAGGAGGGACAAGAACATCCCACTGAATTCTCCTCTTTCAAATTCTGCTCCAGTGATTTGAAGAACCAGTATCCTTTCATGAAACAGAGATGGCCTTTTCCATATTGATATGTTGACTATACAAGGAATCAAGGAAAGTCCTGAAGAATCAGGACCCTCATCTGTGAAGGAGGAGAGTGAAAAAGGGGCACAGTAAGTCCTTGACATCAGCCTGAGCTATTTCATCTAGGATTGATCTCCAGGTTGGAAAGAGATGCAGACACACAGACTGGGAACTGAGGTCCTTCAGATCTAGGACTTTATGACAAGCTTGCTCATTCTACACTGCAAGATAAAGTATTTGTACGAGCTCAGGCCAGGTTTTCATCAGCTTTCATGAGCTGGCCTTTCTCAAGGACACTCCTTTGGATCCTTCATCCAAAGTGGAGCTTCCTTCTTCAGACAAATTTGACTGCCAGTTCACAAATACGATAGCAACTTGTGAAGCAAAGAATGTTATTCCAGTTACTGTAAGTGTTGGAGTCTCTGTTTCCCTTGACATGAATTGCAGCACATCTTTCTGCAAAGAGTAAATTGGGTTCTCCAGGTTTCCAGAACCTGAAAAAAAAAGTTCCTCTGTTAGAAATACACTAGTATGCCTGACAGTGGAAGTGAAGTCACTTCAAACAGTTGTGGAAGAGAAAGGGAAGGTTACTGTGATAAGAATCAGGAGCCATAGTTTTGACTAGAAAACCGGTCAAATTTTCTGACTTACAGGGCAGTTGAAGACAGAAATCCCCATCTGATACATACCTGCCTTAGACAGTGTATTGGTCACTTGGACTGAGGAGAAGTGAATCACAGGACCTTCCCCACTTCACCAGGATACTCACGTGGCTATCTTCTCATATGGAGTCTGATCCACCCACTGCCATTGCCCATTTTGGTAAGAAGTTAAGCCTATGTAGTATTTTGTTTCATAGGCGTTAGTAACTTTTTCTTTTGCCAAATTGAAGAGGAACTCCTGGAAAAAAGTACATTGTCCATGAGGTACAGGATTGAGCAGAGGGAGTAATCAGGAGTCCCTGTGGGGTGGGGCTCATGACAGAGGGGACCCGGTGCTGCAGGGGTGCAGACAGGACATCCCCCCTCCCCTGCAGGGTGCAGACAGAACAATACCCCCTCCCCTGCAGGACAAGGAGGGGCTGTGTCCCCTCCAGGGCCCAGCACTGTGTCTATGGCTGCTCTGCCCCTCTCTCAGCCTTGTGCACGTACCTGCTCTTCCCTGCTGTTGATCACCACTAGGTGGGAGCCCATCCCAGTGCAGTTCTGCTCACTCCCAGCCCAGGACATCGTATCAAGGGACAGAAAATAGCAGCTGTTTTGAAACCTTCTCCAGCCCTTTGGGCAGCACATCCAGCCTTCCACTGTGGGGAAAAAAAATCCTACTTTTAGACAAGGTGTGCTGTCCTTCATCTCTGTGAGTTCAGTGTAGGTTCCCAAGTGTTGGTGGGGAGTGGTTTGAACCACACCTTTAGTCTGGACAGAGGTAAATGCTCTCTTCAGCACTCCAACAAGTAAAGCTGTCAACATCCTGACAGACTCCTGTCACAAGCCCCTGCCTGAAGAGCCTTTCCCTTTCTCTAGCTGTTCTGCCATGTCCATGCAACCTCTGTTTGGTGAGAGACGTGGCTTCTGCCTTACCCTTCCTGAGGAAGCAAGATGGGAAGTAGTTGGTTTGCACTCCTATGGGAACTCTTCCATCAGAGAAGTATTGTCCAAGCTCTCAATTTATGCAGATTGGCAGACATGTACAGTAAACTGCTCTGACAGCCTTGCTGCCACCACAGTCAGTTCCTTAAACAGTCAGGTTATCCTAGAGATCTAGCTTATAGCCAGAAAGTCACGTGATGGATTAAAAAGCAACAGATATATTCTCCCAAAGCATGAGGCTACATGAGACTAAATTTCTGACCTGAGTTTCGGAACTTCCACTGCAGGCATTCTAGCACTTGATATTGCCATCACTTCATGTGTGATTACAGCCCAGCTCTCCAGCTACTCTGAACACTTGACAACATCCTCAAATCTCTGTCCCGCTCACTGACTGTGATGCCTGTGTCAACAGGAAGGAGCCAGAAAGGATGGAGCTGAACGAACCTGGACAAAAGGATGAAGGATTTGCAGCTAGATTAGTGAACCAGACTAACAGTTGAGGGGTTGTGTGAGCAGAATGAAGGTATGGAACAACCCACCCTCTTCCACTGGCCCAGAACATGTTTTCATGGCATCCTAAGTAAAATTGTGCAGTACAGCATCTTCTTCCCTCAAATCCACATCTTCCTTCCTTAAAACAATCCAGTTCTGACAATGACATTCCCAACCTCAAAGGCTGAGTTACACTAGAGTAAATGTTGGTGAAGTACTTTGTGCTTCTTAGGAGGGTCTCAACATCACTCACTTTTGTCTGCAGAAATCTTGGGAATGCAGTGCCACTCTGTAGAGTTCTGGAGTAGAGTCTTGTATTGGCCATAGCCTCCATGAAGTAATACAACTGGGAAGAGAGGAACAAGAATGAAAGTGCTACTGTCATCCTTTCCTCCTCATTCATAGGCAACCTGTCCCATCCTCCACCTTCTGGCTTAGAGCTCCCACAGAGACTCTGTTACATGATCAAGCTCTGAAATCTGTATTGAACAAAGAGGTGAGAAACAGCAGGCCATTTCTCCCACTACGAGTCAGCCCCTCCCTCAGATGAGCTTGTCTCACTCTGCTGGCTGAGAGACTCATTTTCACAACTGACAAAACCAGATTAGACATTCTTTGAGAATGGGGCCAGGAAAGGGAAAAGTAAGTTGTGGGATAGGCTTAATAAAGGTGGAAAGGGCTGTTTTGGTAAATGGCACTTGTCTGTTGGCAGAGAGATTGAGATATTGTTTTCCATTTGACAAAGGCCATTAAATGATCCCTTCATCCCAGGGGAAGTAAGAGACCCTGGTACCCACCAAGACAGACGGTCACAAAGGCAGTTTTGATGACAAGGATAGAAATAAGGAAAACCCAGGGGTTCAGCCAGGAGCAGCTTCTCTCTTCTGCTGGGGCTGAAAAACACAAAGCAAGAGTGGGAATCTCCCAGCCCAGAGTCAGGGGCAGCATAACCCAGGTGGCTCTGTAACCCAGCACCCTGCTGGTACCCTCGTTCCAAGGAGTGGGGAGCCTCACAGGTGCTGTAAGCAAGTCCTGCTGCCTGTCAGTAGCCGTGGGTCAGACCCACAATGCAGAGTAGCACAGGGGCTGCCCTGAAGCTGCTTTCTTGTTTTGCTGGTTGTCACAAGACCTGCCTGTATTCTGCCCAAACTTCACTCCTTCTTTATGCTGTCAGACATCCTTTCTCCTCAACACATCTTCCTTGTTACCCTCATTACCCCTGTCTTTCACTAAAAGTTCTTTCTGTACCTCTCTCCTCTTCATCTCACTTTCAACCTTCTTTTCCTCTGCTGCTTTTATTTTGGCTCTATACCACAAGCCCCTTTATGCAATAGCATATATTCACCCAAAGGACTGACTCTCCAGATCAGTGTTTGCACAGCCAAACACACAGAAATGATTGTTTCTAAAGGGAAAAAAGGCACTTAGAAGCTCTTGGAACGGCCTTACTTGGTCCTCTGTATTGACACCAGAGAGGAGAGCAGTGACCCGTGCTCAGCTTGATGCAGATTGTTTTACCAGGGTAATGATAGTAGGATAGCACTCTTCAGTCCCATCAGTTACACAAAAAAACACTGAAAGGAATGGCAGACCATAGTCTACCTGGGCTTTCATTCCCCCTGGCTCTAGGAAAAAGGTCATTCTCCCAATCCAGGCACTCCCCAGTTCCTTAATCTGTTGCACTGCCCTTGTCCTAAGCCCCTTCTCCTGGTATGAGGACAGCCACCATACCATGCCCATTATCCATCCCAGCCCCATATTTCCCCCACCTCTTCCTTCTTCTACAGGAGGACAGAAAGGAAGGGTACGTGGTTACCTGCAGTTCCAGGACTGACTCTCCCTTGGCAATTCATTCTCTCCACCACTGTATCACTCTTCTCCAAGAATCCACGTTACCAATGTGGCCAGAAACACAGCCTTCCTACTACATAGGGCAGCTCCCACACTGGTGAGGAGCCTTCACAGCCTCTAATCTGGTGTGCAGGAAAAAGCCATATCCTGGGTGTTCCCCACTGTACATGGAGATTGGGGAATTTTCATCATTTCCCTGCAAGGACATTTCACAAGATGCTCCTTGCAACACAGAAACTCACAGAGGTGGAAGAAAACAGATGAAGAGTACCATCATTTTAGCTCAAACAATCTCCTTTTGCACATACTCAAGGAGTTTCACAGGACATAGCACTGGCCTTCTCTCTTTGGTACTTGCTCTTTCCTGGTGAGGGAGTATGTGTGTGAAAATGGCAACTCTGCTGGTATTTGCCACTGAAGGGCTAAACCCACTCACAACATCCTGCAAAAGGGAGTCCAAAAATGGCAAGAAAGCGTATCTGTGACTCATCCTCAGCAGTGCCCATACGAAGCCCGAGCCCAGTAACCCAGAGCACAACAAAGAAGTTGCCAACATTATTTTTAACTAACTGCTCGGGAAAAGAGGATGGAGCTTTGAAATGAGAGGCTGCATATGACCTGTCATTGTGGAGCTGGAGGTTAGAAAAGATCACTAGACAATGCCAGAATCCCCGTGCTTCTGAGAAAGAGGAGAATCAGTCTGAAAACAAAGTTTAGAAGAAACAAAAACATTTTTAACACAGAGGAGACAGAGAAATGGGAAGGAAGTGGTGGTTTGACTTGGTCATGACTACAAATGGTGGTTCTAGCACTGCTCAAGGTGACTTGAATGAAAATCCTGCATGACAGTGTCCCTAAAGATAACCTGGAGGATAAAGAATCACTACTGGGTCTCACTGTACCCTGAATGGACTGAGATGGGTACCCAGCCTTTGCTCTTCCTTGTTCCGTCAGCTGTTTTCTCCCTGTGAAGGGGCATGCATGGGTGCAGTGAGGAAGGAATGGGGTAGGTAATAGCAATAACAGAGGGATATCAGCTGAAGCATCAAAAGATTAGGGCACAGAATGGGTTACAAGTGAGGACAACCCTAAACTGCATGTAGAAGATATCCTCTGAACATGCTTTTTGTGCACACCAGGCTTCAGGCAGGGGCGGACCCTATATTTCTAAACACCTTTACGTAACCAATGTCCAAAAGCTCTAACCCCTCTAGAAAAACACATCTGCACAACTATTTTTGCAACCTCCAGTCTCCCACCACCACCACAGGAAGCACAGCTGCACATCCCCTTTTCTGGAAGCAGGGTTCCCCTAGTCTCACACACTTCCTGCTGGAGATGCAGGGTTTGTGTGTATGCACACCACTTCCTACAGCCCATTGACCCACAGGCCGGTGGGACAGCACAGGGTCACGTACACACACTGCAGTTGTGAGTCTCTACCTGCTGCAGCCCTGACTGCCACGAGTGCAGGATGGCCACGGCATCCACGGTGAGGGTGCTCTGTTACAGACAGATACTGCAAAGTTATAGAACAGCCCGGTGTCAACTGCCACTTCCTTCCCATTTCTCTGTGTCCTCTGTGTTAAAAATGTTTTTGTTTCTTCTAAACTTTGTTTTCAGACTGATTTTTCTCTTTCTCAGCAGCCTTTTGCTAATTCCCCAATTACTGTTAACCTGGAGGTCCTGTTCTACTTTAATCACGGTGGTTTTGGGGCAAGTGCCCCTTCAATTAGTTTCAAGTATTCAATTCACACAGCTGTTTGCACTTACATTCCTGTTTTATCACCTGCTGCTATGCAGGCCATTTGACCAACATGAAGGTCTGTTCAAACACCCTCACGAGAATTCACTTGGGTGTGTGCAAAAGCTTCAAAGCAGAGGGACAGCAAAGGACTTTTTTTCAGCATCACGAACCAAACTACTCTTAAATCAAACAGCTGTTCTCAGAGCATTCAGGTGACTAACTTGGAAATGAAGACTCTCAGAATGGTGATAGTAACCAAACTGTGCACTGGCCTGCAAAGAAATTCCTCAGTAGTCCTGGTGCCAGGTAGCTGGGACCAGGGATGGGAGAGATTACCTCCTCAGTGGAAGGCTCTGGAACCAGTGCAACATTTCCAAACTGCCAGCAATTTATTTCTCTTTCCTGTTCCATAAACACGGGCAGCATGCTTGGGGAGAACATGGACCAGTGACCTCAATCTTCCTGTACATCTTTCCTCAGTTGTCTAAGGAAAGATTCTCTGTGGTTTTCTATCTGTTCTGGTCAGGAAGAACTTCATGAGTGACCCTTGATATTTTCACTTCACAAGTCTATATGTCAGATCAGTGTGCTGGAACAACAGGGTGGCACCTGGCAGGACTGAATTGCCAGGAAGCCGTGAGCCTGAAGCACTGAAGGCAGTGCTATTTGATCATAAGGAATGCCCTCCTAAAAGAGGTCTTGGAGAACTCTGAATCTACTTTCACTGACTCTGGAAGTGTAGACAAAAGTCAACAAGCACGGCATGGATATATACACGGTCAATGGGACATGACCTATGGAAAATGTTGCAGTCACTCAAGCTTCTAGGAAAAGACATAGAATAACACCTCCCTTGGAGATACTCAGGATCTGAGAACTGGGAGCCACAAGCAGGAAGATAAAACTTCACTGGCTTTTTTACCAAACTATACCACACAGTAAATCAGTTGGAACTCCTACTCAGGAGGCAGAAACAGAGCCAATTACCTGCTGGGAGCACTGAAGGTGCCTGGGTTTAGAAGTAACCAGCCACCTGAAGCAGGATGGAGAATGCTTCAGAGGATTCCAAGGACCAACAAACAGCAAGTATGCTCATGTTCAGAAATGAACTTGATGAATCTAGTTCTCTCTTTCTCAGGGGTTGATGGCAATTTCTCCATCCACTTGAATTCCCTAGGAAGTCCTGCTTTCCAGTTTTCTTGAATTCAGAATGATTTGAAGGGAAAGACTTTGCACTAGTCTAACAAAGGCAAGTAGCCCAGAAGGAAATACTAAAAAGAGAAAGGCAGAAAACCCAGAAGAAGTGCTACCACGGTGTGACAATACCGGAAGAGAGAAATAATCCCACAGGGAGAGGGATTCCAATGTGCCTGGTTGCTTTGCGCTCAGAATGAAAACCAGCTCCACAGCCCTGAGCCCCAGCAGTGTGTGTGTGAGGGCAGCTCACAGAGGCAGCTGTCAGGCTTAGCAGCTTGTGCTGCAGTTTCTGAGCTCTGTTTTCAGCTGTAAAGTACAAACAATGCAGGAGGATTCTGGAGCGTCCTTACCATAACTTCCTGACCCAGGTTATGGAGGATCCAATGACGAGGAGATGTGCTCTGCTGGGTCTCATGCTTATCAACGAGGAAGAGCTGTTTGGGATGTAAAGGTTGGGGGCAAGCTTGTCTGTGGTGACTATGAGATGTTGGAATTCAAGATCCTATGAGGAGGAAGGAGGGTAAAATCCAGAATCACAACCAGAGTCTTCAGGAGAGCAAACACTGGATGATTTGAGGATTTGTTTATAAGACTCCCATGGGAAGATTCCCACTTACCTGATTTGCCTCTGTATTGATCCCCACCATGTGTGAACCTGTGTCCTTGCTTTCATTCCAGGGCATCTGTTCAGCCAATATGTGGTAGCAATATTTTTGAAAGCATCCTCAGCCCACTGTGCAGCACATCCAGCCTTGCACTGGCAGTGATAGCATGACACAGAGTGACTGTGTCCAAGACAGAGTGGGAATATGGCCTGGTTTGTGGAGTCATCAAAGGCATGGGGATTGTTCTCTCCTGTTGGAAAGGCAAATGAAGCATCTTCTGGTTAGATCTTCATATGAGAAGAGGCTCAGCATGTTAGAACTGTTCAGACCAGAGAAGAGAAGGTTGGTACTCACCCACTGCCTGACAGTATTGCTTCCACTCAAAATTCCCACTCAGCAGAGTGAAGATGCAGGCTCCAGCATTCACACCCATTACAAAAATCCTCTGTGTTCTTGTCAGGTAACTCCTGGTCATCCAGTTTTACTCAGAATGAGGTTTCCCCCATCAGACAGTAGGTGCTGTAGATCTAGGAATTTGGAGACAATTCCCATGGAATTTTGTTCCAGTTCTGTTGTACTTCTGCCTTCTGGTGGATTACAATATAACCTTCATCATTCACATTAGTCAGTTCCCCAGGCCTCCAGGACTGGAAAGTAGAGAAACGAACTAAAACCAGAGAAGAGAAAATCCTTGGAAGGCAGATGCATGCAATTACACCATGGAGAAGAAAGCCAACATGGAAATAAACTTGGGGAGAAGTGACTAAAATGCTGCTTTGTGAGAATTAGCTTGGTCTCATAGAACTCCCTAAACAGAAGAGGAAAGTCCTTGTCCAGCAGCGGGTCTCCAGGGCAGGTATATTAACTCCTGGACACATGTATGACTTAGGGCTAAAGAGGTAACTTGTGCTGTCTTGCTCACAGCCAGAGCACTGGGCTTGGGCAGAGCCAGAGGGGAATGGTAGGAGTCTGAGACAAAGTAGGAAAAACGATGTAAAGTATGTTCAGTAAGACCTGTGTGGAAAGATGAAGTTTCACTGGGAAAAAGCCAATGGGAGAGAAGCATCTCAGCCCCAAAGAGGCTCTGAAGAGCACCGTGGCCATGTTCCCACCACAGGACACCAAAGAACATTAACTCAAAAGGCAGCAGGGAAGGATTTTGTTCTCCACAAGATACACATCTGCACAGTGAAGCTGGAGAGCACCAGGACATCAGGAAGGGAAAGGGAGGCTCTCTGCAGAACTGTACTTCATCAGGTCCCTGATACCACCACAAGTCTCTGCTGACCACTGCTTTCTCACAGCTGTCTGTGACACTTCACATCTGCTTGTATTACTGACTGTATCCTGTAGAATGAAGTCAAATCCTGCAAGTATCAACCCTATGGAGTGGAAATACTCCTGTCAATCACTGGGAGTGGCTAGATTTAAAAAAGAATTCCAGTCTCTTCCCCATTTCTCAGAAAAACAACATCATCAGGCATTTATGTACCCCAGGAAACACATCAGTGGAAATGGAGCAGGAGCCCAGGTGTCCAAGCCAGCTCCCAGGCAGACCACGGAGTCTGAGAGGTACCTTCTAGGAAGTCCAGAAATCTTGGCCAGCTACCACAGCAATCTTTTTCTCCTTGTGCCTGTCATGAGACCAAGTACAGGAAAGGCCAGGACATGCAGGAGCCAGCTCTGGATAAACCGAATGACTAAGCCTTACTGCAGGAGAGGTCCATATTGTATACATGTAAACATACATTCTTTCTGCTGGCAGGCTTTCGTCCTGCTGGCAGCCAGGGAGGGGAACAGGATCAGGCTGCTCTTTGAGTTGGTGTCAGTGCTTTCTGCCTACGTTGACCTGTGTGATTGCTTATATGTGTACATCCTTTTTCTCCCATATGTGTACATCCTTTTTCTCCCATATGTGTCTCTCTGTGTACACATTGTAGAGACACACTCAGTCTCACTACTGTCTGGAGATGCAGATGTGGAGCTACCACACACTGCTGTTCACAGAACTACTATTGATTGGCTTGGGAAGCCAAATCTCCTGGTCCCCTTGTCTCCAGTGTGAGTTCTCCTCTCTCTTTGGGACACAGAGAGAGCATTCACTGTCATAGTAAGGACAGAGTCACACAACCAGGTTGCACATCCACTTGCACTCCATGTGAGGAGCTCACACTGTTTGGTCAGGAAAGCTTGGGCAGATGATGTTTCTGGGGAAAGACAAAAGTGAGGACACAGGAAAGGGGTGGAGAAAAAGTGAGATCCATGGAGGCATATGGTCTGCAGCAGGACATGAAGGCAATTCAATAGGCAATGAACCTCTGGAAGGGACTTCATGTGCAGCAGCAGCCCTGTCCTGCCCCTTGCAGCCTCTTCTGCAGCATGACCTGGCCTGGGCAGGCATGCTCTTACAGGGACCACGGAGGATTTGGCCTCGCAGGAATGCTGCTGCATCAGGTGAGCCTGGGATCAGCTCTGACTTAGGAAGAGGACTGCTTCCTCCAGGTGGCACTCAAGGCCCAGAGTGGATTGTCCAGAGGAAGAGCCATGGAGATGAAGGCAAAGGGAATGGAGACAGAGGGCTGGAGCACCTCTCCTCTAAAGACAGGCTGTGGCATTTGTACAGCCTGGGGAAGAGAAGATTCCAAGGTGACCTTAGAGCAACCTTTCAGTACCTATAGGAGGCTTACAGGAAGGCTGGAGAGGGACCTGTCACAAGGCCATGTAGTGATGGCACGAGGGTTCATGGCTGTAAACTGAACGAGGGTAGGTTAGATTAGATTTCAGGAAGAAATTCTCTACTGTGACGTTGGTGAAGCACTGGCCCAGGTTTCCCAGAGGAGCTGTGGACGCCCAATCCCTGCAAGTGTTCAAGGCCAGGCTGGATGGGGCTTTGAGCAACCTGCTCTAGTGGAAGGTGGCCATGCTCAACACCCAGGGCTTGTAACCCAATGATCTTTAAGGGTCCCTTCCAACACAAACCATTCCATGATTCAAGGATTATACCCCAGCAGATTAAAGATGGAAAGAGAGAAAGACAGATCTACACACACTGTACAGAGACTTTTTTATTGGTCTAATACTGTATTTTCTCTTGCATAAATTTCAGAACTTGTTCAACAAAACCAGTGCAACTGGAGGACATTCTGCGTGTGACTCAACAGAAAGCAGAGACTTCTGCTCAAGGAGAGAAAGAAAATGCAGCTCAGGACATCTGTCTTCCATTCCTGTGTCTTCTTCCTGGAGAACTCCATGTCGTTTCTGCAAGTGGCCTCTGGACCCACTCAGAGAGAAGAGGACACAAGAACACGGGACCTGCTTTGATGACCCTCAGCTTTCAAGTGTTCCCTCAGCCCCTCGATGCACTGGGGATGCTGGACAAAGGGTCGTATCACTTCCACTTCCATTATCCCACGCAGCACAGTGAAGATGCAGGCTTCAGGGCTCCTCACCCCTCCAGCACAGCCCTCTGCCTGTCTCAGCTCACTGATCATCTCCCATTTTTGCTAAGGATGGGGGTTTTTCCATCATAGAGTTATGGCAGCAGCTTCACAAATCCGATAAAACATCTGACATTCGACATTATTCCAGTTGTTGGGTATTTCTGAATTCCTATGCATTACAACACACTTCTCATAATCACTTTCACTTGGTTCATTTCTTCGCCAGAACCTGAGACAGAGACAGGCATGTTACTCCCCAGCTTTCATTGTAAAGAACTGCTGGAAAATGCTACAGAAGGATGCAAGACTTGAAGGGGAGAGAGAAAAATTCCCAATGCTGATTCATGGACAGAAGCAGTACCCTTCCACCCTCTCTGATATCCCACTGGCACAAGTGTCATGTGGAAACCTGCCTTCTTTCTACAGCCTTCCAACACAGAAGGGCCCTGCTCCTTCCTTCTGGGGGGAACTGATCACCACCACTCACCCCATGAACTTCACACCCAGCAGAGACACGTGTCTGCCTTCAGGGCAAGTTTGTGATACCTCCCTCTCACACACCAATAGACACCCTCACATCTCCCCTACTTTCTCGCACTACCAGGAGGCACACCAATCACTCTCCATCCAGGGATACTCACGCTGCTGTTACATTATAGGGAGTCTTGTCCACCCACTGCCACTGATCCACAATCTCTGCTCTCAGACCAATGTAGAAATTCTCTGCTTTTAGAACTGGTTTTATCTGTTTAGAGAGGAAAACCTGGAAATGAGGGAGAGTGCAATGTCTGTGAGATGCAGGATTGATCAGAGGGAGGCATCAGGAGTCCATGTGGAGTAGGGATGGTGGCAAACAGAACCCAGTGCAGGACAAGGAGGGGCTCTTAGTCCCCTCCAAGACCCAGCATTGTCTCTGTGGCTGCTCTGCCCCTCCCTCAGCCCTGTGCATGTACCTGCTCTTCCTCACTGTTGATCACCACCAGGTGGGAGCCCATCCCAGTGCAGTTCTGCTCACTCTCAGACCAGGACATCTTATCAAGGGACAGAAAATAGCAGCTGTTTTGAAACCTTCTCCAGCCTTTCGGGCAGCACATCCAGCCTCGGCCTGTGCGGGGAGAGAACACAGAATGAATGCAATAAATGCTAGCAACAAGAGAGATGGTGATTGCAAAGATCCAAGTCCTCCAGGGCCAGTGCTCATGTTCTCCTTAGTCACTTCTCCTGACAGAAAGTGCTTGAAAAACAAGCAGAGGACAGATACTTTTCCCGCACTGCTTTGAGGATGACCAGTGAGGTTTGTGTACACAGAATCCTGGTAATCTCCTTGCAGGTCTTCACAAGATTATTTTGGTGGTCTAGTTTGTCTTCTCCTTGTCAAGTCAGTCTCCTTTAGGCCTTTAGTCCCAGGAAACAGGGGATATTGCTTCTTTCCTTGACTGGAGCTGCCCTTTTACTATTGCTCCATTGTTAACCTCCCCTGTGCCACTCTGTGCTGTCCCCCTTGTCTGGTCAGAGTTCACATCCACGATGCCCTCCAGGACATCATTAACATGGCCCTCTCCTCCTGTAACAGTTTGTTTGGATACATGTCCGGAATAAAAACAAGTGCCAGAAACATTCAAACACACAAAATATCTTTTATTACAGTGAGAATAATAATGATAATAAACTTAGCAAAAAGAATTAAAAACTAAAAAGGATACAAAATAACTACCTTATTGCGTGGCCTTAAAAAAAAAATAAAAATATGAACAGCATTTATAACATGATATTAACTAGTAAAAAAGGGATTTTAAAGGGATATCAAAAAAGGATCTTAACATGATATTATGGATAGCTATTAACATGATATTGGTTAGTAAAAGGAAATTAAAGGGAAATACTATGAACAACTTATTTATGTAACAATATTCAATAATAAAAGGGGAATTAAAGGAACACTAAAAGGATATTAAAAAGTTTGCTTTCTCGGTTGCTTCCTGTCAATAAACTGTGCTTACCCACACAGACAGGCCAGGGCTGTCAGGATCTGCAGCAGCTGGTTGGCACTCGTGCTTAGCGGGCATCCCCACGGAGCAACACAGTCTCGGTGGCAGGATGAGCATCGCTCAGCTCAGCAGTCCCGACACCCCATTTTTATCAGTTCCACATTACGCTACTTAGGACCAGTACACAGTATAAGGTGATGCCTGAATGGCAGCCAAACACTGCCTAATCATTACCTGATGGTAACAGTCTGCACGTGCCCTACTTGTGGGGCAAGGGGCGAGCGACCCCTGCCCACATCATCTTCCTCCCATCATCATCTTTCTCACCCCATGTATGACCTCTACCACTGTGTTTCAAGGGTAGATGTATCTATCTTGCAATATGTAGCAAAACCAAGGAAGAACTCAGCTCTGATAATAGGGGATATCAGGCTGACTTGCTAAAAAGCACAGTGGACCTTACAATTAGCTTGTGCCATGAAGTTACATTGTACCATACTCTAGCTGGTTTCACATCCTAATATGATTCCTTTCTCACTGTAATGGAGCCTCTATGCTCCATTGATCATCTAATTCAAAAGTACCCCCCCTTACACCTCCCCCTAAGCTCTTAGCAGGAAACCCTTTTTCTGCCTGCTTCCCTCCTCTGCAGTCTGCCTCTCCCGAGCCTGCTCCTGCTGCCACTTGCTGTCAGAGCAGACCTCAGCATTCATTGTCCCCATCCCAAAGACCTCCTGTGCCCCTGCCAGCCCTACTGACCTTTGTTTTCCGACACCGCTGAGTTGCACTCCCACGCTGTGAATTTCTCCTGCAGGGCTGTGGGCCGGTCACTGCTGTGGGAGAAGGGAGCCACTGGAAAGGGAGAGGAAAGGTGGCAGGATTACTCCTTCCTCCTGGCTCCTCACACAGCATCTCTGGGCTTCACTCCTGTTCCACCATTTCCCCACCAAGCATTGTCCCAGCCGTCACCTCTCCTGGCCCAAACAAGTGGCATGGCTGCCTTCCCAGCCCGCAAAGAGACAATCTTGCATCTCAGACAGCAGAAGGAACACTGGAAGGACACACCCTGAGGATGTGCCAGACAGGGCAGCATTGATTGCACCCAACCACAGCCACTCTGCCATGAACATACCTACAGCCAAGCTGCCAGTCTGAACCTCTGTACAATCAGTGAATAAAAAGCTGCTCTTCAGTGTCACGGTTTATCACTCCCTAAACTAGATATCAACAGTAATTTGGAGGAGTAGCACATCAGATGGGTCTGTTTCTTCAGCAACAGACAGTGCAGGTGAAGGTAATCACATACAGCTGGAGCTGCTGAAATCAGGGTAGAGGGTAAACTCCTAGGATTTCATAGCCCCCAGTTTCTGGGGAATAATACAGTGTTGGTGAATGGTCACATCCACAACCTGAAGGACCTATTAGTAACTCAAACACTCAGTGGTATTGACTTAAAACCAATCAGGATGTGCTCAGCAACACAGATGTCTGTTTTTATTAATTATTTCATTTAGAAGTATGTTTACTAGTGGGGAGAATAGAGGCATCACAGGATCAGGGAACCATAGAGTACGCTGAGATGAAAGGGACCCATCAGGATCATTGAGTCCAACTCCTAGCCCTTTACAGGATATTCCCAAGAATCACACCACGAGCCTGAAAATATTGTCCAAATGCTTTTTTAATTTTGGCAGGCTTGGTGCTGTGACCACTACCCTGGGAAGCCTGTTCCAGTGTGCAACCACCCTCAGGATGAAAAATTTCTCCTGACATCCAACTTTAACCTCCCTCAACTCAGCTTCATGCCGTTCTCTTGGGTCATGTCACTGGTCATGAGAGTGAAGGGATCTGTACTTGCCCCTCTGCTTCCCTTCATGAGGATGTTGAAGACCCCAGTGAGGTCTCCCCTCAGACTCCTCCAGGATGAACAGACCAAGTGAACTCAGCCACTCCTCATAACGTTTCCCCACCAGACCCTTCACCATCCTCATGACCCTCCTTTGGATGCTCTCTAATAGCTGAATGTCTCTTTTATATTGTGGTGCCCAAAAGTGCACACAGGACTCAAGGTGAGGCCTCATAGTGGCCTCAGTGCCTGATGAGGAATGAATTTCTGGAATGGAAGAAGGCTCAGAGAAGATGGGCAAGGGCAATGAGTGACTGACCACCTCTGATGCAAAGAAAGGTGACCTTATCACTACACAAAGGGGGATGAGAAGATAGATGGCCTTTGTTTTAGTGCAGCTGAGCAAACTGACCAACTGTGCATCCCTCTAAAGATCACGAAGAGAGTGGTGTCTTCCTAAGTTAGCCAGACCAGCATGGGATGAGTGTATATGTGGCTTAGTCCAAAAGAGAGTAAAAAAATGAATGACTAAAAAGACTTACCTGAGGAAAGCACTGGGCCTGAGCTGTCCCCTCATATTTTTTTTTCTTGGTCATCGGGGACACTGGATGTCTTGATGCTGAATGTATTGCAGAACTGTGTTCAGTTTTGGGCCCCTAACTACAAGAAAGAGGTGCTGGAGCTTGTCCAGAAAAGGGCAACAAAGCTGGGAAAGGGTCCGGAGCACAGGTCTTATGAGGATTGGCTGAGGGAGCTGGGGTTGTTTAGCCTGGAGAGAGAGGAGGAGGCTCAGGGGGGACCGTATTGCTCTTCACAACTACCCGAAAGGAGGCTGTAGCCAGGTTACAGTCAGCCTCTTCTCACAGGTGACAACTAACAGGACAAGAGGAAATGGCCTCAAGTTGTACCAGGGGAGGTTTAGTTTGGATGTGAGCAAAAACCTCTTCACGGAAAGGTGGGTCAAGGATTGGAACAGGCTGCCCAGGGAAGCAGAGGAATCCCCATTCCTGGAAGTGTTCAAAAAACATCTAGATTTGGCACTTGGGGGGCATGGTTTAGTCGTGAGCTTGGCAGTGTTTGGTTAACGGTTTGACTGCATAACCTTAGTGGTCTTTTCCAACATTAATGATTTTACTATTCTATGTTTGTATGACCACTAACGAAAATCATGTTTGTATTGTGATTCATCTGTGCATTGCAATTGCCACTCTCTGCTATGTGAAATTTGTACTGGTGTTTTCATTTTAATACATTTGCTGTATCACTCTGCTAAACCAAAATCCTATGTAGCATCAATTAACTTGGATAAGTAAATTTGCCACTAAAAATTAAACCTTCCATGTGTATGAGAAAGTATCAGGCTCTAACATCCCACCCTAAAACTCCCCAACCTTTTAGCCTAGTACTGTGAAAAGTTATACATTTGGGAACAAAGCAGTACAAACTCCTGGGACTCAGGAACTAATGACAGCAAAAGGAAGGGCAGTGATTTATCATAATATATGCCTCTATCAGAATCCATCACAGTTATTGACAATTTGTGGAAACATGCCATGAATTGTCTTTAACAGAAAATGAGAATGAAACAGCAATCACAATCTCCACAAACTGCATGTGCAAGAATAATTTTTAATTATTTAATCTGCAATTAACCCTAAAAAGGTGTGAGAGTTAGCACTGTGCAGCTCATCCTAGAGATGCCAGGACTATGAGAAGCCATGTTTTCTGTTAGGACACAAAGTGTGTCCAAGCACCTTAGAGAGCCTAAGTGCAGATTCAGCTGCCTGTGTAGGCCGTTGTCCTTCCATCTCCACTTTTTCCCCTCTGCTAAATGTAATTTAGTTCCTTTTTGTGTAGTATGAAGGTAGAGAATTGTTCCTAAGTTCCAAAGAGGCCATTCAAGATGGGAATGTGCAATCTGGGCACACTGAAAAAACCCAGGTAAACAGTGGAAGATTTGGGGGATGTATGCAGACATATACAAAGTCAGGTCAGGAAAACCTGAGACCTTTACACAAAGCCCAGACAACCATGCAGTTTTGAAAATGGCCATGCTTCAAGCAGGGCAATAGACTAGAGACCTCCAGTAGCCCTTTCCTGCCTAACTCTTTTCATAATTCTCAGGAAAAGGGTGGGTAAAACAGAACCATCTGGCATAATGGTGGGGTAGTCCTGCCTCCCACATGCCAGTTGGCCAGAACCTCTGGTTTGGCTGGCCTACAAGAGAGAAGTTTGTGTCATGTTGCAACTGTGCCCTTAAATCCCCAATGCTTAATTAATCAGGGAAGATTTTGCTCCTAAACATACCATTAAAATGTTCAACGTTTGGATGTTCTGAACCCAAATGCTGGTGCTTGCATCCTTTTCTCATGACAAAATTGTTCTTGAGTAAAAGCCCCCTCTGGTTGGAAGGTATTCCCCTCTGGGTACTGATTTCTCTTCCTTTCTCCCAGCACTTCCCCCAGACCTCTCTTCTGTAACCAGCCTGCACATACTCACCAAGGAGAACAACAACAAGGGCAATGCATGTCAAGAGGAGCAACAGTGAGATCAGCCATGGGAGCCACGGTGGGTATTTCTGGGGGTGGTGCTCACACTTCTTCGTCTCAGGAGGTGCTAAAAGTGAAGGAACAAACCAAACAAAACACCACAGTCAACTATGCTTTGGTCAGTCCCCAGACCACATATCAAGGATGTACTACTCCAGAAAGAGCTCCTCAAAAATAAAAAGCAATTTAATTTCTGATGTGGAAGTTACATGGCTGGGGAGAAGAGCAGACTGGGACAAAGCAGGGGACCTCTGTGGTTTCTAGAGAAGTCAAGTTCAGTGACAGTATTCCCAGTCCCAGCCCAACTGGTGAGCTAACAATGCTAACTGCTGTTATTAGGAGGTGAAGCCTTCATGTGGCCTCAAAATCTAAAGAGAAACAGTGTCTTTCTAGAATGAGCCCAAAGCTGCAGAAAACCTTTTATGCCTGATTCAGTTCCTTCTTAGCATTTTGGACTTCCTGTGCAGAAGGTTGATATAAGATGAATGAGTACAGGAGACAAAAAATGTACAACGCTATGATGGCTCATAATCATTGGGAGATTAAAAGCTATATTCTTCCCTTCCATCTCTGCTTTCTGAGCCAGGGTTCAGAGATTTGCTCTAATAGGTTCCACTAGGATGGATACCTCGGGAGAACAAAGGGCTGTGTCCAGCAGCCTAAGTAAAGTATCACACTCAGATTAAGACTTGACAGGACTTGACTTTTGTCTAGGGGGATTTTGCCAATACTGAGGAGGTTTGGAAGTAGACAGAGGAGCAGGTCACAGGGAAGGAGAAGCCATCACTTGTTAGGAGATTGTTCTAGTTTGTGGCAGGTACACAAGCCAGAGCAAATAGAAAGGTAAAGAGACTGTAGCACTCACTGCAGGACAGGAGTAAATAAGTTTTTGGAGAGACTGATATTAATGATAAGATTTAGAGAGACCTCATTTGTTGTTCAGCATGAAACTCCCAAGTCTATCAGCAGCCATGTGTGCCTGCCAGTCATGTCTAGTAAGCAAGACTTCCAGAAACCTGCTCTTTGTGAAAGCCTTCTGACTACTTCCCAAAGGTTACAGAAGGGCAAAAGGCATAATGTTGCATTATTTGTAGAGAAAAAATTCATAGACAGACAAGATCCAGATTGGTGAAATAATGTTTTTTCTAGCCAAAGCTTTTGTCTGTAGTGAAAACAAGGAACCAGCTCATGATCTGGAGTCCAGCCACCTACTTCAGACCCAACCAGTCCAAATAACTTTTTTGATGTGCAGCACATCCAGAGTATGACTGTTCAACCTGTGCCCAGTCAGACCTGAGCATCCCACACTCTCACCCAAGCAGCACAGGGAGCACTGTATGCCATCCCCCTCAGCAGCAGTAGTGCTGAGTGCAGTAACCTTGTGCACACTCAGTGGGTTGAGCTCCCTGCAAAATGCTTTCCACAGTTGGTCTGCTTGCTTGTAAAATTTCCAGCATGATCCCAACACAACAGACTTGATGAGCATATGCTGGTTATTCAGCATGTAAACCAACATCTCCTAGGCACAGGTAGCAAGTGTGGGGCAGCACAGATGCCTGTGTTTTTATCTGGGAAATCCTGGTTGGAAATGAGGAATTTCCTGCTAGAGTTCATGTATTGTTTGATTAGCCTTCTCCTCTCTAACTTCTTGACTGCCAGTTTTGGTATCCCTAGAACCCCTGAAGAGGCTACAGAATGGGAAAACCCAGGTGTGCTTGGCCATTACCAACACGGGGTCTGCATGGCCAGAGTAACCATTCAGAAGAACAACAGAGCAGCAAGACTGTCTCAACCTTTCACTAACAATCATAACGCTCATCCTATGTGCATAGTGTGAGGCTGTGAGAGACACAGAACTGTCTGCAATGGTACTACCAGACACTCCTCTGCATTCCAAGTATAAACAACAGGCAGTGTGAGATCACTTCAACAGGCACACCCAAAATCAGACCCTAAGCACACACCCAAACCTATAGCATAAGCTTGGCATCCACAGCTCAAGCAGACATGGCTGGATCAGATGTCTTTGGAATATCATTTGGAACACGGTGGGGAACTTCCACCACCCCCACCTCACCACAATGGAAATGCTAGCTGTATCCAGAACCAGCTAATCTTGGTGCATTGAAAACTGTGAGCTTTCAAGACAGTCATTTATTTCCATGACTCATGCCTCAGAGCAGGCAAGGAATAACCTGGAGCTGATGTCTGCTCTGTTTGGGATTGTAAAACTGAATTAAAGCTGTTAATAGTCAAGTTAATATCCTTAGCAGCAGTAATTAATTTATGCACACATACTTTCACTCCCCTGAAACCTGTTGTATAGGGTTCTCTATGTCAGGGCAGAAGCAATGAGCCATACATAAAGCCTCTCTGTTGGTTCCTACTTGTGGCATAATGACTACAAACTGATCAGAACATGCCTTACATTTGCATAAAGTCTGGTAAAAAAAAATTACCATTGTAATTTTTAATAGCAATAAAAATTTGTTTGGTGTGTTAATTATTTTTCAGGAGCGGCAGACATCAATAATAGAGTTGGATCTTCCTCCAGATCTTAAATAATTCTCCTTCTGTGTATTTTAGGGTGTTTTGTTCAAGTTTTGGGTCTCTTTTCTTCAATGACCATATCTCAATCAACCATGGAAAATGGGGTTATAAGTTCCTGCAGCCAGTACCACTTCTCATGAAGCTGCAGAGTACAACTGACTGCTCTGCTACAGGGAGACTCCTGTCCTTTCCATAAGCAGGAATCTGTGGTCTCACTCTCTTAGAAGCAGGAGCAGTAGCAGCAAGGGCTTGGGCTTATTTTCTGCTTTGGGAGCCCCTTCACCTTTGTAACAGATTAGATTGTTTGTAATAAATTGTTGGTACTCAATACTGTCCAAAAACGACTCATTCAAGACTACATACCATGTAAGGATGCAGCCAGCACAGAAGCAGGGCTAAGCACTACTCCTGTACAGTGCCTATGCTGCACCTTATACCTATTGCCACTGTTGGTGTTGCAACCAGGGGACTGAGGGAGCCCAAATACATTCCTTAATGAATGTTCACTTTAAACCTACTGTCTGTGCTCCCAGTAGTCATTCTTGATCATGTTGCAACTCCAACTCACCTTTACTCTTGCAGACATTCCTCGAGACTCTTACTTCAAAACTCCTCCAGTCTCCTGCTTATTTAGTGGTAGACAGCTCCTTTTTCTCACCAATCCATCAAGACCAGGCAGGAAAAGACTCTGTTCCCTGTTCTTCAGCCCCCCTTCATGCCAGCTCCATTTCCCCTGAATAACCCATCCATTCCTTACCTTCAACCACTGCAGCCAGTGATGCATTCTTGAACTTCACCTCAGCATAGGTGACTTCTGATGCCATTTAATCAGTGTGACCACTGACCCTGTCCTTAGTTTTGCCACATAAAATGTGATCCTTTTAGGTCCTTGTTTCCAGGGGGTGACACCAATAGGTTACTGAGGCTTTCCCATCAGCTCATTCACCCTCTGCCCATAAAAGAAGGCTGTGTTAAACACCAGAAACACTGGCAATAACCTCAGAATTCCTGGGAGCTCAGAAGTGCTCCATATGGGTCTTCAGTTTCTTAGCCCAGAAAATCAGCCCTGGCACTATGAAAGCTTCTGAGACATAAAAAAAAAGAGAACCTAACAACTGAAAAGGAAGTTGCATCCTTCCTTCCCCTTAACCAATTCCCAGCTGATAGCCTTGCTTTTAAAGATATTTTTAGGGTTTTCTTTTTGTCTTTTTACCTTTCTTATTTAACTTTCTCCTATTCTCATATTTTCATGCCTTCCTTTGTCTGTTTGCATTCTACTATTGTCCCTAGGTTTGCAGCTATCACAGCTCCTAGCCCAGTTTAACCCACAGTCCAATATAAAATGCATCCTGCCCTCACTAGTCCCTTGTGATTAAGCTGCATTTTCTACATCATATGTTGTAGTTATGTGTCATTCTCGGAAGTCAGTCCCACTTGGGAGCTAGCACTTATAACAAATCTCAAATAAGGAAATGTTCCTGTAGAAGTGAGACTAGGGATCTGCAGCCTTAGGCAAAGGAATAAAAATAATCAGAACTATGATATATCCAAGGAGAAACAAAAGGATGAGGCCAAGGTCAAGGAGGAGAGCAAGCAAAGTGGATTTAAAAAAAAAAATTGCTGATGGTTTGAGAGGTTATTGGGAAGACCACACACAGTGACCTCTCTGTCACAACCTGATTCACAGCCTGTGGAAGTTCAGAGCAGTGCTTGCTTCAGGTTCCATTTCAGAGGCTTTTGAAAAGGGATGGTTTATATTTTTTTGCTCCAACACTGTAATTTATCTCCCTTATCTGCTTTCTGGTAAAGGCCTCTGATATTACCTTGGACAAAATGTCAGTCTGATCTTTAGCCCGATTTCAAGCTGGAGCAGATCTTGAAAGAAGACAATTAAGGGAAATGGCTGCTGAGATACATGCTAGATCAGACAGACTCTGAGAAGAAATGCCAGTAAGTCAGGCAGGGTGAGAAGGGTTCAGTCAGCAGATAGGACTCAGGAATCACAGAATGGTTTGGGTCAGAACGGACCTTCGCAGACTGTCTTGTCCAGCCCACTGCCATGGGCGAGGACATCTTTCACAACATCAGGCTGCTCAAAACCCCTTCCAATCTGGTCTGAAACATTTTCAATTAAGGGGAATCAGCAGCTTCTCTGGGCAAACTGTGCCAGTGTTTCAACATCCTCATTGTAAAGATTTTGTTCCTTATATCTAATCCAGATCTGGCTTCTTCCACTTTAAAACCATTACCCCTTGTCCTATCACTACAGGTGCTGGTAGAAAGTCTCTCTCCATCCTTCTTTTAAGCCCCATCTAAGTATCGAAAAGCCACAACAAGGTCTCCAAAACAACCAGAAGGGACAAGGAGAAAGCTTTGCTTGGTTAGTTTAGCTAGCTGGAATTTCCTTAAAGCAGAGCAGACTGAGATGCTCACAGGACATCCAGGGAGCTAGCACAGAGGGCACACAGGGCAGAGCTGGAGGTGAGATAGGGCAGTACCAGGAAGAACATGCATCAGACACCAGAGGACCATAATGTGGTAGAAGGTAAAGGGCACGTGAACACAGATTACAGAGAACTACCCCTAAACAGAGTAGGGTATATGTAGCTGGATTTCTTTACCAAGGAGCCTCCTCATGTCTTGTGTGCTCTAAACTGGCTTTATTTCTCCATTTTGTATTGTTTGCAAAGAGCGTGACTTTTATACAAGAATCAGAACATTTGCAGAACAGAAGCCTGGCCCCTTGAGAATATGCATGCTGCCTGCTTTTCTTTCCAACATCCTTCCAGCACTATGCTTTGTCTTCAGGCTTGGCCCTCTCACTGGAATTAAGTCTCCCCTGAGTGTCTGCTGAAATCTAGTAAGCCCTCAAATTTCATGTTGAGATTTCAGAGCAATCCTCTGCATGCTTCCCCCTGTCACCACCCAACCAAGCTCAACAGACCCAGTCTCGTGAGGAAAAGGCTTACTTCCTGTCAGGGTTTCAAGATTTCCACTGTGGAGAAACAGGAAATACAATCAGCAGACAAAGAAGGAAGTCACAAAGGTTTTTCCATTGAATCACATCTCCAAACAGAGCTGAGGCATTTCAAATGCGAATTCAGGCTGTAGCTGCTCTTTTTATTAGATTACACTAGACTGCACTCAAACATCAGTAGACAGCTCAATTCTTCTTTCTCAGCCATCAGAGTTGTTGTTGCTTGCTATCGAAATTCAACCTTGAATCACACTTCCATAGGATGGAATGCTGAGCTGCGCAACAACAGTGAGGCGATATTCCTGAGGGTAAAATTTGTCCTTTGCATTTCATATGCACTGATGGCATGTAACTGGGTGGAAGACAGGAACAATTGGGCCCTGCAGTTAGTTGTGGTGCTAAAAAAAAAACAAAAAAAAATAACATCTTGCTTTATAAAAAAACCTGAACTCACACTTTGATTCCTTGCATTCCCACTGCTGCTCCTCAGTTCCTCTCTTTCCCCACTCCTGTGTTCTGCTCATCCCCTTGTCCTCCAACAATACCTGTGTTTCCCCACAGACATCTTTCAGCTGAACCCTACTCTGCAGTGCCACATACCTCCCACACTCCCAATTCCCACTTGCCTCACGACCCAGCTCCTTTCTAGGACTCATGTGCTTGCTCACCTCAACAGCCCTGTACTTCCTTCTTACTTGTGCTCCCGTCGCTGGTTGCTCTGCAAAACTCCATGGGCACCATTTGGCTGCCTGACCCAAACAGAAAGCACCGGAGGAAAGCTCTTTCTCCCCTACCTGTCAATAAGGTTTGAATAATGTAGTATCAGCAAGCCCTTCACCTCACAGACAGTGTCACCCAATCGAGCAAGCAGGTCCATGTCACAACAGAGGAGACAGCGCCATTGCACAGGCCTTACTTCTTTTGAAAATCCATCTGAACCAGAGAGCAGAGCAGCCAAGGGAAGAGCAAAAAAGGACAGTGAAGCATGGAAAATGGGGAGAAGTTAATAAGGGAGGTGAGATACCTAATCAAAGGGATTCAGACAGTGAAAGCTCCTTGAAAGCTCCTGAGGAATTTGGCTCATCTGAGAGGATCTACCAACATTGTGTACCCTGCTGCAAGGAACTGGTTAAGGCAGGGAGGGGCAGTATGCTGCAGTTCTTACTGCAGGAGCTGAGTTCCCCCAGCTCCAGGGGACAGTGTGGGAGCACTGCAGCCCCCTGGGAACTGGGAGAAAGGCATTCCATGGCTGATAACACTGGCCAGAGCTGCAAGGATAAGAGAACTCTCGTGGAAGGCAGTCACAGAAGGTGAACCAGGGTTCCATACAAATTGCCAGGAGACCTAGGAAGAAATGGGCTATATGGAGCTATAAAAGCTCAGAGAAAAGGACATTTGAGCCAGCATCCAGGGGAGAAGAGAAAACAGGGAAGTACTGAACGGACAGTGAGAAAGGGAGGTGAGAGCAATGAGTGGGATGGGTTAAACAGAAGGCAGCACTGCGAAGCCACACTAGTTTCTGGCAGGTGGCAGCACTTCACCACAGGCAGGCCTGAGTCAGCAGCAACACACGGTGTCCTGAGCAAAACCACCTAGAGTAACACTAGTACATAGACAGAGATCAGCACCTCACCAGAATATATGGTTACAGTACCATGCAGAACACGGTGAAAGAGATGAGAAAGAAATGTTTCCTCCCAGAAAGGGTTTGTGCACTTTTCCCCTGCACACATTTCTACCAAGTTTTAGTGAGACTTGAGGTTTTCAAGCAGAAGAAGCCATGTCCCAAAGTTATGTGAGCTGAGAGAGCTCAAACTCAGTCAGACTCCAGAAGGGAAAGTCGAGTGCCCAGCTGTAATGACAGACTATCAAAATCCCCCCAGGCACAAAGGAAAGAATAAGAGAAGTAAGAACACTATCCAGGGAATCTTCAAGGAGACAAGAAGCCCCAACCTGCCTCTTTACATAAAGCATTAACATAGGATTGTTTCGTCAGAAGAGATGTTTCATTTATTTCCCCTAATTAACAAATTATCCAGTCAAAGCTGACCGAGGACACATTCAGATGCATTTACCTCACAGCTTTGGTTTATGCCATTACTGCGAACACCGCACCTTTGCCCCCTTCCTCTTTTGGACCGGAGTCACAAGTCTCAAGGCCAGAAATTGTTGGAAATCAGGTCCAGATACTGCAGTTGCTTGCCACAGTGGCATATCTGACTTCAAACCTGGGCCAGATCCAAGTCCTGCTCAGCCGCCAGTGGCCTGTTTCAGAGGCAGGGCTGTGAAGTTTATCATTTTAGACAAACTGCATATGGGATTTGCATGAAAAAGTTGTGGCCACATAATACCTCCAATTCTTCATGTTTTATTTTCAGTTCTGTCTAAGGATCACACAGATCATCAACAGCCTTGAGTTCAGTTTGGCTACTCTCTGCCCAGTGAGGTGAATGCACCTGATCTTCTTTTGAAGGGGGAATGGGGGGAGTGGAAAGAAAAGCATAAAAATGGAAAACAACCACAGTCACTAAGTAACTATGAGGGTTATCAGGTAAGGTCACACAGATCCATGACGTAATCTTAGGGCCACTCTTATTTGATCTCAAGTTGTTTCCCTCCACATCCTCTCCACATAGTAAAATCTTCTCATAGGGAGGTTTTGGGGACAGCTCTACTGGTTAGGCTGTCCCAGCAGGTGGGTCTGGAATAGCAGCACAAACTTCCCTGGTCCTGCAGTGCTCCCTCACCCCACTCATATCCTCAAGGGCAGATGTATAAGTGAGATTGTAAATGGCCTGTGCTGACCCTTACCCTGCACTCTGTAGCCAAGGCAGCTCTGCATGCCGTTTGCAGCCTCCGAGCCCACCTTGTGCTGGCCAGCAGCAGGGCAGGGGGACACCATCTGCCCCTAGAGGAGTGCAGACCTCCCATGTCTGCACTGTCCTGTCCAGTCAGGACATGACAAGGCAAAGGCCATTTGGAAACAGCGACAGAAAGCTGAATGAAACCCAGGGAGAAGAGTCAACTCAGTCAGACACTCCTTGGCACCTCGTCACTGAAACACGCTAGGAAAGTTTTAATGCCAGGCAGGGAGTGCTTAAGCTTTGGGGTTCAACTGTATGCAAGAGCCTCCTCATGACACAGATGCCAACACAGTTGGATGGGGAAGGGCAATTTTTTTTGAAGAGCACACTCTCCAGGTGCCTGTGTCACTGACTTTTACCACGGCAGGACACTGAAGTCGGCACAGTAAAGTGAAGGGCGGGCAAATGGCACTTCAGGGTACCATGCTCCAGCATGGAGCCAGCATTGACTCAAAGGGCGAAGGGCCCCTGCTGCTGACTCCCTGCAGGTCCCGGAGCTGCCAGCTGGGATGACACAGAGAGCAAAGTGCTCCTTGATGACTCACACTGGCCTGCAGCACCATGGCCCGAGTCTCTTAGACCCTGCTTCCAGTTCACAGTTATTCATGTATTTAGCATTTTAAGACTGGACCAGACAGGCTCAGCACACCATCCTGGTCCTCACCCAGCCTCTGCCCTTCCTGAGGTGAAGGATAGCTGTCAGACCTCAGCATTCCCCACCACTGACCACCCTCCCATGTCAGATGTCTCACCACACTGCTGGCCCACCATGGGCCCCACCCCAGCCTGCCCCTGTATGGAATGTATTGTTTAAGGGCTTTTTTGTTACCAAAAAATATGCAGTGGTCATTTCCAAGCACAGCACATACCCATGGTATTGACTTCAGCTTTAGGTATTGGTGGCAGCCCCTAACTCTGGGCCAGACATACAGCCTATGCTGCCATATCTACAGCCCCTCAGCACATATTACCCAAAAAAATGCTCTCCTACTCCTTACCACTTGGCACTGCTGCTCACTGGACTACACTTCCTTGTCCCTGCTAGCTAACCAAAGTGCTGGTTTGCATAGCATTAGACACAGCATCTCCACACACCTTTGAACAGTTTGCTTAACACCGTAAACATGCACTTACAGACAAATGTTTAGACATCACTTTAAAAAAGACTAGGAGGGGTGCTGTTCCTTTGGGCCAAGCTTCAAAGACAACAGAAATACATAGCTGTAAATACACTGGACCACAAGAGGAGATATGTGCTTGCCCTGGCACGGCTTGATTCCAAGCCCCACACAAGGCTCTCTGTGCAGCAGGGAAACACAGAGGGCATTAGGATTGCAGAACATAGGTACATTTGAAAGCACCAGTTCCATTACTGCCAAATTATCAAAGTACAAATCGCCAGCTGCAGTTTCTTTTCAGAGAGCACCTCACCAGTGCTAGCCAGGTCTCAGGTGATGTCTGCCTACATCCCACCTGCCACTCCCCCGATTCCTGGAGGCCCAGCCAGCCCCCGAAGATGGTGGCTGAGCCCAGGAATTGCAGGAAAGCCCGCAACAAAGGGTTTCGGCAGCAGATGGCAGCACACTGTCATAGGTGAGACTGAACTTCCAATGCCCGATCGCGGATGAGGCTTGCAGACCAGGCTAGGAGGGCAGGGGAGCACCACACATCCCTAAAACACAAGGCTCAGCACAAAGGCGGCAAGTTACAGGCGGCTTCCTCCTTTACGGAATGTCTCTTCAGACTGCTTCAAGGACTAAAAAACCAGTCTACTAAGCAAGCCAGATGCTTCTGTCCCAGGGCTCGGGAGTCGCTGTTCTACAATGCCTAGGAAAGAAAAGGGAAAGCAGGCTATTGCAAGTTACCTGCCTGGCCTGCCCCAAACACAAGTGATGGAATAACATCCCAAAAGTGACAGCTGGAAAACGTGGCTCTGCTCACTCTAACGACCAGCTATTGCTGAGTGATGGATTTTTCCCATGCTCAGCTTCAAGGAATGTCTGTCAGAGTCCAACTCTGGATGGGGCAAAATTAAGCTACCAAACTAGAAGGGCACTGCATCCTGCAATGTGCTTTTCCTTTTCCTGTGAGCATGAACAGAGATATTAACTTGGAAGAAAGAGACCAACCAATAACCACCTCTAGAGTGAGAGTCTATTGTTCATGTAATGCAATGAGCACTCAACAGATTGCCTAGACCTTGAGGCATTATGTGTGTTAGCTACTTAGGCCCCAGGGCTCTGCTTCTATTTGTTACCAGCCCAGCTGTTCTCCCTCCTAGAACTCTGTAGATTTATGCTGATTTAACAGCTTGAGTTCAGATTCAGATCCTGTTTCCTCATTACCAATGCTCAGAAAGACTTTGGGGTTTTTGGTTTCCTGTTCGGTTTTTATTTGGAAGAACAAGTCTTCCTCTCCATTTCTTCAGGAGTCCACACACAGCATCAAGGCTTTGTGAAGTCTAGAGTCTGAAATTCACATGGCTGTGGTAGGAACAGTTGCTGCATGACTGTGAGACATAAGTCATAGAATGTAGAACATAATTAATGGGAGAAAGGGGTGGGAAACACTCACATCCCACCTCAACTACAACTTTCACAAAAGAAACAACCAAAAACCAGATGAAACTGGGATCTTCCCTTCGACATTTCTTCCCTGACTCTATTTGCTGCCTCTCAATTGGCACAAACTTTTCTGCCCCTTTGACTAGTCCCTCTCAGACTGATGGCAGGTCTTCCCAAAAGCCTAAGGAAATCAGCCAATCTACTATGTAAAACATAAATGTTCAGGGGATATTGCTCAGTTTGATCTGCTGATACATATTAAGGGCCTGACCTTGATCCTTTACCTGGAGAAGACTATTGTCTGCAGTATCAGAAACTGTAGTTCTCAAGCAGCCTGCTTATTGGCTTCTGCTACATTAGAAGAAACCACTGGTAATGGGAAGTACAGAAAGATGGAAGAATTCAGCTGGTCCAGCCACAGGCCAGGCCAAGTAATTTCACCAGTAACCTACCAGGGAGGAAAGATATGGGGACTGGGAAGATTTCTAGAGGAGACTAAACTCTCCTCAATGAACTGTTTCCCAATCCTCTATGCTGCTTTATGCATAAACAGGAGTATATCCCTGCACTTCCCTTAGGTGCACCTCACCTGAAAATCCTCCTGCTCTGGAGAAATACCCTTTTAAGCTTTCTAATCCTTTTTGCTGCAAGTACCTACTGAAAAGTCAGAGAAACTTCACCATAGCTTGTGGGCATGATGTTTCACCTTCCACCTGCCAGGATGCATACAACATTGCACCAAAACAGGGTCACAGCTCTGCTCCTAGATCTGAAAAAAATGTAGATTTTTTTTTTCAGCCACCACAGATGCTAGAATATTTGACAATTCAAACAACCAACTTCAAAGGTTAAGACTTCTCATCTTTACCCAGGCCATAAGACTTCTGTTGTACTTTCAACACAGCCATATGCACAGCTTTGCTGGCTGGCAGAGGAACACTGAGAAACCATGGCTGCACAAGATAAGAGCTGTAAGCAGGCTTGATATTCCCCACCTTCTGGCAGATTGGCTGCCTGGACTCAGGTCCAGCTTAAGTAATAGAGGTGTCTGCCTTTGAGAAACCTTAGCAAAGTTGGCCTGCAGGCTTATCACAGCTAAGGGTCTCACGCTTGATCCCTGCCTGAGCTAGAGCAGCCATGCCCACATCTGGCCACATACCCTGCTGATCTAAACCCTCACCCTGACGGGCTCTGATCTTTGTGCTCAAGTACTGCAGGACTGCTCCTTTGTTGGTGAGCCCACTGCCCCTGCCTGCCCTGCTGTGACTCAGCTTCCAGTTTGCTCTCTTTCCAAGCAGCCTGCCCTTGCTGCTCCTGACAAAGCTCACCTTGCTCACCTCTGCAGTCAGCAGAGACTGCTTCCCATCTACCAGCATGGCAAGAATAATTTCTGAAAGTATCTGCAGGCTGTAAAAGCCTCTAATGTCTGAAATGCTAAATGTCAGGGCAACTAAGTTTTCTCACTTGTAGTTTTATCCACGCTCTTATCAAGCATCATATGCACCTACAGTCAGGCCTGTTTCTATGTTGTTGATTTGTGTTTGGTGTTGTGTGGTGTTTTACCCCATTTGGAACAGCCATGTCATTTCTGTGTCCTTCTTCCACACCCCTCCCTCTTTGTCCAGACAGAATGTCCTGAACCCATTCATTCCTGAGGTTGCTCTTGTCCAGTCTGCAGGTCATAACACATATTCAGAACAGTAAGTAGGCTACAAGGATCTTGCTGGAGACATGAAGACTTTCAATCTAGAGGCTTCCAAAGCAACAACAATTTGACAACTCAGAAGATTCATGACACTCTTTTCCCCAATATTACTTGTTTAATTACCATTTGCACCAGTACATCTTATGCTTTATATACATATATCTTTAATTTTTGCTTCTTCAGCTTTTCAATACATAATATATTATCTCCAGAATACTAACTAAGACAATACAGAAGAGGCTCCTAGTTAGTTGTTAATTGGTGCCATGAACTTCCTTGGTTGGGGAATTGATACATAGTTGAAATGACAGGACCTCACTAGGATTTGAGCAAACAAAAGACAACAAAACAAAAAGCCAACCAGCAGAGTCCATGACTTCACTGGCAGACTATAGCCACCCACAAGTTCAGGAGGCAGGAAGTTGAAGTGCAGTGAGACTGCAGGAGTGACTATAAAGGCAAGGGGAAACACCAAGAGAGCAAGAGAATCAGGATTAAACGACTACTTAAAATACATCCAACAGCAGTCTGGTCCCCACTTCCACAAGTGGAACTGCAGCAGCTTTAGAGCTATTCCAATAATGTTGCTTCCCAGAGGGATGGTCTAAGTGAAACTTTGTCTCCAAAATGCCCTCAGTGTAATAAGAAGACAAAAATGACAAGAGACCCTTCGGCCAGTACAAGGTGCATACATCTAACTACTCTTTTAAAAGCCTCACCAGAAAATTTTTGCCCAAAGGCAAAAGTTTACTTGCGGAGGTGTGCTAGAGACACAAAAGTGTTGTTGTGTTGAGTGTTCAAAACAGGAAGAAGCCTTCCAATGAAGCACCAAAACCCTAGTGTTCCAGTAACTGGGTACAGCTCTCCAAGAGTCACTGAGATCACCTTCCCAGCTAGTGTTTTGGCTTATGAGCCAGCATGAAGGGTAGCCAGCATTGTGAGGTTTTCAGCCTGCCCTGTGAGCTTTGCCCAGAGTAATCACAGACTTACACCCCAGGTCACATTCATACACTGAAGATGAAATAGCATCCACATCAAGGGGCCTCAGGGAGCTCTCCCAAAGAGAAAAGCAGAGAGTAAGGGCCCTTTATCTTCTTTCTAACCCCCTAAACCACACAGAAAATAGAGGGGGCTTGGGGCACATTAAAAATTTAAGAAAAAAATCCAAGTTCCAATAACCAGCTCACATCTCTACAAAGTTAGCCCCAGAAGAAAAGCTATAAGAAGGAATACAGGTGGGAGAATTTTGCTGCCAGTTCTCAAGATTGGGCCTACTATACATTTCTTATCCAAATGGCAAGCGTGAGCTGAAAAGAGAAGAAGACTGTCCTTCACCAGAAAATAATCCACTGTCCCACCGTAATGCCTACTGTGGCATGGATATGCAATACTTGTAACAGTGCCAAGTCAGATACAAGGCCAGGGCTCAGGACAGTGATGCAGGAACATGAAATGCTAAATGGTGGGAATTATCTGGTTGTCATCTAGTGCAAGTAACTACCAAATTATAACAACCAGCCTTTTTTTTTTTTTAAAGCTATTTCCAGTTAAAACAGCTCAGTGACAGTGAGGCCTTTGCACGGGGAGAAAGGAGTTAAAATGAGCTAAGTTGCTCCAGCGAACCTGCAAGCCAAATAAGGAGCCTGGAGACGGTGCCCACCAAGGAGCTACAGCGCAGTGGCAGCAGGTCTGCTCAAGGACTTGGGTGACTCCTCCCACAAGAGCACAAGAAGATCAAGCACTACCAAGAACTGCACCAAAGACAGCAAGTAGTAGTGTGTGCAGGGGGAGGTTCACTCCTCACCACAGATGTAATTAATCCAACAGGGTTTTGTGTTGAGACAAGAACTATCTCCTTACATGTTCCATTTACCAGCTGCAGCCAAATGCAGCTGTCCTCAGCACTGCAAGCTGCAAAGACTGGAGCCACTACTGAAAACAGCCACAAAAAGCAACAGCCTAACCAGAGAAAATTTAGAGGACAAGGAACTCAGGGGCACCTATCAGCCTACTCCTGTACCCACCTTCTTTAGGATTCTTGCTTTCCCTGTATGGAAAGACAGGGAAAAAGAGCTAGGATGTACCATTTAATGGCCAAGTAGGTGGAAGAGATAAGGCTATCTCTCTCCTCCTTGCCCATCTTGGGAGGAGTCAGTATGTTCTCTTTTGGTTCAGTGGGATCAAAAATAGTAAGTTTTTACTGAAGTGAAGGTCTGGTTTAAAAATGAAAGATTGTCCAAATTTGTTTTTGATTGAAGACTAGAGAGGTTTGTGCCCCCTCTGATCCCATTTGGTGCCTCTAGTGCCTCTTGGTCATCAGTTTGCCCCATTCCACTGCTTTGATCATTCAGAACTGGACCCAGTTGGACTGCTGAGGAGCCTGATTGGGAACAGCGCTGCAATAAAGAAAGGAGAGTCAAATGGGCAGATCTAATAAGACTTCTTAACTTATGATTCTTCCAGTGCCCATTAGGACACTACCCTTCTTGTGTTCCCTTCATCAGTTTACCTGGATGCAGTGCTGAAGTCTCCCCAGAGGTCTGTGGTAGCTGGTACTGGTGCCTTGGATGCAGATGCAGGAGCATCTAAGTCTAAGAGAATATCTATGGGAGGAGAAAAGGAAAAAAAATATATCAAGCTAATCAAGAAGAAAACCCCACAGCATTTAAACTGTCACCTTTAACAAAGTCCTGGATGCAGGGGCAGAAAATCTTAAAGGACTCCAGCTGTCCTTCCAGAAGAAGGAAGTTACTTTTCAAGGGGTTTGTTGTAACAGCATCACCTTCTACTGAACGTGCACAGAGCCTCCAGCTCACACTGCAAGGGTTCATCAAACTTTTAGGTCTCCACTTACCACACCAACTGGCAGACTTGTGACTTATTACCTCTCCCAGTAGACATAAGGCTCAGCAATCATAACAGTTGCCAAACAGACATCACCTTAACACTAAAAACCATGCTCTGGAACAACACAAGCCCTATTCAGAAGCTTGTGGTTTCTTCTCACTCAAACCTGTGTACAGCACTGCTAAAGTCTCTGCCTTCATGAGGGTATCATCAGCTCTCCAGACACCTCTGCATGGTCACATTTTTAGTACAGCCTCCAGAAGACTGCAGCGACCTCTCTGTTACAGAATCACAGGATGGCTTAGGTTGGAAGGGACCTTCAAAGCTCATCCAGTTCAACTGCTGTGCCATGAGCCAGTGACACCTTTCACTAAATCAGGTTGCTCAAAGCCCTCCCCAGTTTGGCCTCTGAAATCTTCCAATGAAGGGCTACCCACAGCTTTTCTGGGCAACTTGTTACAGGGTCTCACTATCCTCACTGTAAAGAATTTATTTCTGATATCCAATCTAAATCTACCCTCCTTCAGTTTAAGCTTTTACCTCTTGTCCTGTCACTACAGGCCCTGGTAAAAAGTCTCCATCTTTCTTACAAGATTCCTTTATATACTGAAAGGCCACAATGAGGTCTCCCTAGAGTCTTGTCCTCTCCAGGCTGAACAACTCCAACCCTCTCAACCTTTCTTCACAGGAAAGGTGTTCCAGCCTTCTGACCATTTCCACGACCATCCTCAGGACCCAGGTTAACAGGCCCATGTCTTTCTTGCACTGGGGCACCAGAGCTGCCAAAGAGAGCAGGGACACACCACGTCTCACAGGGCACTGCTGGCACGAGGTTGAACATGGGTTTGCTGCAGCAGATCTCAGCTCTCTCTAAGCACCTACCGGTGCCTGATCATTTGCTCTGTGCTGATGTTTACCTGCACCGCTCGCATTACTGGATTTCTGCACAGGGGGTGGTGTGACGTGATTGGCAATGGCTGTGGAAGAAGGGGGAGGAATAGGAGGGACTGCAATTTTGCCTCCTGGTGGGGGTGGCAGCAGGCTTAGGCCACCTGATCCAGACGCACGGGGCTTGGCTGCTCCTCCTTTCTTTGTCGTCATGTTCTGTATAAAAAAAAAAAAGGACATGTAAGAAGAGTCTCCATTGGTACATCCAGAGAAAGAAGCAGAGTAAACTGGTCTGCTTACCCCAATGTTTAGTTTGATAGTCTGCCCTTCCTTAAATCCTAAATCTAATTTGGGACGTGTGTCAGCTTCCTGGGACTCCTTGGAGATCTCAGTTTCCTGCTTCACCCACCTAAAAAGAAGAGAGGAAGACATGAAAGCCTGTGGCAAAAGGGAGCAGGTTTTCAGAAAAATGTGTGGTTTCTCTCCCCATCCCACTAAACTACCTTGCCTTGTCAAACCTGCTGCCTCCCTACTCCCACTGTAGTACAGCAAAAAGTTGTGACCACCACAAACCCAAAAAACTATGTAACACTGCACCTGGAGCATCACAGGACCTAAGCTTAAGACTTACAGATCTGACCCTGCTGGCAGCACACTCAAGTGTCCCTTGCTAGAGAAGGGCTTCAGGACCATCCCAGGGAAGCCTGCACTGAATGACCATGCACCACCACCCGCCACGTTCTACAGGCCAGAGGAAAAACAGCATTCCAGAAAAGCACAACTCACTTGAAGTGATCCTGCAAAGAGACGTTGAAGTCAAAGGCATCACCACGATCCGTGAAGCCAATGCCTATAAAAGCACTTCGTCCTAGCAAGGAGATAGGAGGAGTCATTGGAGGTGCCCTGCAAACGGGCCCTTGTATTCAATCGCTCCAAAATCCTTCTGCTTCTCCTAAATCACTCTGTGCTACCTCCCTCCAACACAGCTGCAGCTGGACACCAGCTGCTCACTGTTCCTAGCCTTCAGGATACACCCTTCTTCCCATGGGGCACACTCAGAAACCAAACGTTCCTTCCCAGCCCCTGGGCTCTGTACAATGTAGAGAACCTCCTCTGTTTATCTCAGCTTCTGACTCCTCCAGGCACACTCCCCGGCCTTGCCAGCACTCCCAAAACAGTTCCAATCCACCTGGCAAACACCCAGCTCCACCAGGTTAAGTCTCCTCCACCCCTAGCACTTGGCACATACATTGTCCCTCAACTCACCAGTCCCATCCTGAATTCGAATGACGAAGTAGCGGCTGGAATCTGCCACAGTCTCTACTGCAATGCCAGGGTACTGATCTATGGGAGCCTGGGCAAAGAGTTCTCCTGCAGACAAAGAATCAAGTGTTAAGGAGAGCAACCTCTTGCTAAATGTGGCCAGGGCTGCCACACAGCTCTGAGCAGGCTCACAAGCAGCACAGGCTCACAAGCAGCAATCACAGTTGCAGTCTTGCCAAGGCATAGCCTTTGCCTTACCTGAAACCTTATCCTCCAGTTTTATGTAAGCAGTTTTGCCTTTGGAGGTGACACGAAGCCGTCCTGTCCAGTCTGGATGGTCCAGCTTCCAGTCAGATGCCCTGAAAGGACAAGCAGCTGATCACTGACCATACAGCAACCCTTCTACTTCTGCCCAACCATCTCAGAAGAAGTCTCTGCTCCCAAACTCTCAACACCTGAAACTGCCTCGCTCCACTTCCCTCCCCAAACAACACATTGGGTCTCAGTTCCTCTCTGTTGCTGCCAGTCAACACATGACTTTGACTGGCCTCTCTGGGTAAAGGGAAATAGACACAGTCCAAAGAATATCAACTCTCTACATTTATAAGCCTACAGAAGAGGGGAGAGGGAAGCTCAGAAACTCTCTTGAACAGGAAATCCACAAGTGACTAATAAGTGACTTATGAGCATCAGGAAGACCCCAAAAATTAATTATTAGCATGCTGAAAAGCCACACCGTTATTCTACCCTACAGTTGCAAACTAATGCAAACTACTAAGCCTGTAGGCACCTGGCTTATACCAGATAAAACATCATACGTTCTGACTAGCCCATCAAACTCTTTACCACAGTCTTGTGAAGGAAAAAAAAAAAAGAGAGAAAAAAACCCACCGAGTGAATCATAGAATATTCTGAGTTGGAAGGGACCCACAAGGATCATAGAGTTCAACTCTCAGGACATCCCCAAGAATCACACCATGTGCCTGAAAGCATTGTCCAAACAATAACTGAACTCTGGCAGACTTGGTGCTGCAAAACCTACAGGATTTTACAACTGTAAACAAACATCCGTGACCTGCTACAACATCCACAACACCAACAGTCTGTCAAGTTCAGGGAGTGCACAAATCCCCTTCTCCAGCAGGCCTGCGGTCACAGCTTTTAAAACCGCACGCCACTGCTTTCGGCTAATCAGAGACGGCATTTCTACCTGCTGGTCCTGCAGCCTCTTCTTAAAAATCACGCAGAACTCCTCCCGCCTTCCTCCCGCTGCTGCCAGAGCGAACAGGCCAAAGCCAACGCGCCGCTACAGCACATCAGTCATATCCCCGCTGACCGAGCAAACCCGGAGCGACGGTCCGCTCTGCCCGGAACAGCAAAGTGCTCAGGCGCCCTCACCTCCTGCACCTGATTGACAGAGCAGCCCCCGCTCCTCCACAGCACGGAGCGCACGTGTCTGCTTTCAGGCGCAGACCACCTCCAAGAGGCAATCCGAGGCGGCGGGTCCCCCCGAGCTGCGGCCGGCGGGGGCTCAGGGAACGGGCCAGAACCCGCCGGGGCGCGGGACAGGGCTTCTAGGGCTCGCTCGGGCCTCGGGCTGCCCTGCGGCCAGGGGCTGGGCCGGGCCGCGCGAGCCGCGGGGCGATTCGGGCCCGTCCGCTCGCTGCCTCACATGATCCGGTGGGAGGTGCAGCGGGATGCGGTATACGTTGACATCGGCTTCAGCAGAGACGACTCGTACAACTCGGCCGTGCCATCTGGCACGAACCCGCGAGAAGCAAGCCGGGTAGCCTAATGACTCAGTTTTACTCCCCGCATTCTTTATGAGGGCAGACATCCGCCTGGGGGCGTGCGGGGACGGTAGGGCGGACGCGATGCAACGTCAGAGAGCGGAAGGGGGCCACTTTGATCCTGGCATCGGGGCCCAGGGGCGGGAGGCGCAATCTTGGCCGCTCTGAACACGCAGGCGGCCTGGGCGCCATCTTGAACTGGCAGGGTCGCGCCGGGCTGCGCGGCCATGTTTGCTTGGGGCGCCGTCCCCAGGGATGGCCGGAGGAGCGGGATTGTCGGTGGCGCCACACGGACATCGACCTGCTTGTGTGGGTTCCCCGGGGGCTGCTCCCCTGCAGCCGTGGGCCAGACTTGGGGCTCTGAGTGAACATGGACTTTCTGTGGTGCTGGGGTCGGGTGGCTTTTTGGTAAAACGGCAAACCAAGAGAAAACGTGTCGCAAAACACTACAGGTTTTGCTGGTGGAATTGATGAAAATGCCAGCTACGCAAAGGTCAATTTCAGGAGTGTGGCTTCCCCAAAAATGCGGCGAAAATAAGAGCATAGATACTATTTTATTTATCGATTTAGTTAAGACTAGCAGTGATGCTGACATCTCAAGGGTCAGAAAAATTAACAATTTGCCCAGGAATTTCCAGGAAATGAGGAGGGCGTTGTGAAGCGGAGTACTGCCTAATTGTTGCAAAAATACGGAATATGTAAAAATTCTCTTAAGAAAGGATGTTCTTTGATGTTTGATCTTTGTATACTTTCAAGCCTAATCAACAACAAGAGAGATTTAATCCGTGAAACCCAGAGCAGCTAACAAGCAAGCTCTAAGTGATGTCCAGGTGCTAGAAAGACAAATTACTTGTGACTAGAATTACCTTGTTAGGGCTCGACATGTTTCAATAACCTCAGACCTCAGGGGAAGTTAGCAAAGCTTGGGGGAGAAGGATGTACCACTGGTAGTGGACACAATGCAGAATTTATGGGCCACAAGGACATTTGGCAACACTCCCAAGATAAGGAAGAAACTAATAAAGACAACTCGGCAACTGTGCTGAATCAGCATGCGCAGGAGCCAGTAGGAATACATGGCACCCACACTCAATGCAGATACATGTGTAAGAGGCAGCTCAGCCTCCCTCCTTGCACTGTGCCAGTGTTTAAACTGCTTGTCAGACTGCAGAATTGAGGTGAAGACATCAATGAGAGGTAAACCTTGCAGAAGAACTTAAAGAAAGCCTGTAAAACAGCACAGAATTACACTTCCCTAGTATAGTAGCTTAGCAATCTGTGGTGTAAGGGCTTTGAGGGCCAGGGGTTTAGTGCATTTCTTATAAATATCTTTATAGTCTTCTATGGACTCATCTAATTTTTTTAAAACTTATTTATACTTCTAGTTACCCGTATCATCCCTGGAGTTATGAATCTGATTGTGTAATATGAAAAAATGTAAATTTTTGTTTTCAAATAAGAATTCATGTCTCTCATACTGTCACCTGTCTCTTTTCCTAGGTGAACCATTCTCATCTATTTAGCTTGTCCACCAAAAGAAGCCATTCCCAGCAATGGCTGTCTAGTCATAATTTTCTTCATTATTTTTGATTCTATAATTCTTTTTAAGATCGGGGACTACTACAGCATTCATTGTTCAAGAAGCAATTACATTTACCTTTTGGACTGAGTTGTGTGTTGATAGGATTTTTCAGAGAACATCCTGCAGTGACTGGTAAGTTTTTTCTTTGAGTTCTAATAACTCTACATCTAGAGTTCTAATAACTCTACATCTAATAACTACATCCCTCTGTGTGTATAGTTACAGTTGCTTTTCCAAGTTCAGTGATTCACAATTAGCAATACTAAATTTTACCTACCTCTTTACTGTGCTGTCATTCAGTGTGCTACAGTCCTCCTATGGTCCTTCTAGGATGAGAGAGTGGCAAAGGGCCAGCTGTTGTAAGGTATGTGAGAAAAAATTCGCAAGCAGCACCAGGACTCCAGGACTACACCTCACATCCATTTCCATTGAGTCTTAACCAGCAGAGAACATAACATTCTTTTGCCTGGTTCAAACAGGCATCTCTGGACCAAGAAATTATAAAGCACTGCTGATAAAAGCTAAAGGTTTTAATTTTTTTTACCTTTTTTTTTTTTTTTAAGAATTCAGCAGTGAGGTTGAAATCTTGAAGTAGAACATATTTAAAATCAGACTATGAAAGCAATGAAGAATCCATATTTTTCCCACAGAGAAATTTTCAATGAACAAAAAACAAGGAACAGCAGAAATCTTGGATGGAACTCCACAATGTGCAATCATGTGAGGTGTGCAAGTAGGGTAAAATGCGCTGTTCATGCCAATCTGTAGGTAGCTTCATAATAAACCATGCAAAAGAGTCATTTGGGCTTTTGCTTTGCCCATTTAAGAAAAAATAAGGCATTGCCCAGGAACCTACTTCATTGTACCCAACATTTGGAATTTTCCTTTTCTGCGCAGAAGGTACAGGGGAAACCAGTCTCACAAAACTACTCTTTAGATAACTTAAGAATTATGAGCATTTTTAAAAAACAGACCATATACTATTTCAAATGATGTTTCTTTCACTGAAAAAACTGACCCAAACACTCATCCACCACTGAGACCCTGTTATTGTGAAGGGCTATTTTTTGATTATGTAGGTTTTATGTTGGTACCAGCTTTGCCAGGCTTTGTTCCCTACTTGGTGTCCAAAGCTTGTGCTTACCTGAGCTTACTCAACACTGTAAAGAAATGCCCTGGAGTCATTCAGTGAATTTTTTAAAGAGGGAAATATGGGGAGTACCAGGGCAACCCCGTGGGTACTTCATGTTACTGGAGAGTCCCTAAATGCGCAGTTGTGAGCAGGAAAGCAAGTACTTAGCAAGGCCTGGCCACCAGACGACTGCAGTGTGCCTTCCAGAGATACAGGTGACAGAACTTTGCTCTGTCGTGGTTTCTTTTCCAGACCAAAACCAAAATACTGAGGCTGATTCTTGAATGTCTGGGCTTTGTCATTTCTGCTAGCAGTCTTGATTTGCCAAATTGTGAGGGGCAGTCTCTTGCCCTAGAGATCTTTTGTTCTTATCGTCTTGCCACATTTTGTGCAATCAGCATTTCAGTTAACCACTTCTAACTTTCTGTCAGTCAAGTTCCTTCTTAAAAAATAGAGTTTAAATACCCTGAAATGTAAAAGTCAGATTAAAATCCCTTTGACATGACCAGTCATGGTTTGCTGAATACAATGTTCTAAGATGTCTCAAGATGGGACAGAAGCTGATCTGGATTGATAAGAATCCTAGAAAAATGGGATTAACTAGGTGAATGTGCTGATCTGATAAAACATGGGAGTGGCTACAAGACAACAGGTCAGACATTTGACAGTAACATGGGAGAGTTTGGAATTATGAATTATATCAAATGTCAGTACTATGCCAACAGGCAAGATGTCATTCAGTTGTCTTATGGAAACTCTAGTAAAGTATAGGTCTGTGCACATTATTCCTTTGCTTTCTATTAATGTTTTATTTAGGCTACTATTTTATTTTGACAGTATCAGGATAACTTCTTTTGGTTTGACTGTTTATTTAAAGGGCAGATGATATCTAAAACTTCAAATATGAATCATTCTAAGCCTTTCCATCAGGGCGAAAGAACACACTTGGCACACACATACAGGAAACAACAAGCGGTTCCTAAAATGTCATGTGAGTTTCTTTTTTCAGTAACTCCAGGGACAGGACTGATGGTACTTGCTCCCTGACACACTGAAATAACTTCACTCAGGTAAGTATCATAAGCTGCTTTCCTCTTCTACTTGCAATTTATTATTATTCACTCCTGAAAACCTCTCTCTCTCCTCCAGTTCCCTCTTCCATTTTTGAACAACATTTCAGCCCTTTTAGCACTCTTGAAAACATAGAGTGGGCAGTATCTTTGTATTGATTCATCTCTCCATTTACTTTGGAATAGGACTTGCATTACTGTCTTCACAGCATTCCTTGATTCCCTATCCCCTTCTCACCATTTTCTGCAACTATATGAGGAGGCAACAAGATTCAGCTGTTGCAGCACTGTTCTCCAGCTGTCCCTGTAAAAGTCACTTCTGCATGTATCAGCAAGACCACAGGAAATGGAACAAACTTGCTAGAATTTTAAGTTAAGACTCCAGCTTTAAGTTAAGTCTTCCAGAGACTTCTTTCATAGCTTTTCTTGCAGGTCACCCTCATCTAAAACTTCTTAGCAGTTATTACCAAAAACTGGTAAATTACAATCTAATTTTCTTCCTGGTGAAGCAGTTCTAACACTTATGCATTGCTCCACATTTAGACTATATGTTATGCAAGAAAGAGATGGATGGTTTGAATTAAATTTTTTTAATAATATTGATATTTAGTCTTGCACAAAACAGTCCCTGACTGTCATTTAAGTACTGGCATAACAGAGGTAAAAAGAGGGTCAGTTATGTTATTCATGTCTTCTCAGTTGCTTCTGCAGGCTGTATTCAGCTCTTAACTATGCAGCTTCCTTGCATTTTAGTACCATTTTAGGGACCTTTCAGCAACACAACTTCTTTCATTGATTCAGCAAGGATTTAGTTAACAGGCATTTTATAGACAAATCTATTAATACCTAAAGGATGAAGATCGGGCACTTTTTCTCAGTTCTATCTTGGCTTTGCTAGTTTTCCTTTCCTTTCTAAATTTACTAATATCTAAGTCCAAGAATAATTGAGCAATTAACATTGTTCCTCTACTATTCTCATAGTTTTAACATGTCACTTAAGTATGTGGTAGCTCAGCTTCATTGTCTTGCAATAAGGCACCTCTTAAATCTAAAATGGCTCAAGAACCTTACTGCTATTACTCTGTATTTTCATTTTTATTTCTACAAATAAATCTCTGTTCTTCTTAAGCCATTCATTTCTTGCCTTTCATAGAACCTTAACCATTAATTTCTTACCTTTCTCCTCATCAAGACTAGCTTTCCAAGGAACCAGCAGACGGGTCAGAATACAAGCAAGGGAGAAGGAAGTGGTTACTGAGACTTCCCTAAAATACCCCTTAGCCCTAAAATACCCCTTAGCAACAGAGTTGCTGTCGTCTGTGTTCTATTTATGATGTCCAGAAAGCAGAGCAGGGTTATTTCATAAAGACAAGCACTGCTTTCTTAGCCTAGATGTATTTCACTGGTTATGCCTGAGGAAGTCGCTCGTTTTAAAGGGAACAGGACTTAAAAACCCGGATTTCCCTTTCTGAGAAGTGTAACCAAAGCAGGAAGGCTTTGATTACAATAGGAATTGTAACAATAGGAAACACCTGGGGACAGCATGGCCATATGAACAGAGCACACCACTTTGGAGACTAAAAAGAGCCAGATATCAAAGGGGGTGACAGAGATAAGAGAATGTAAATGCATACAGCTGTTTGAATAGTGGGGCTTATGTAGCTTAGCCACTACGAGAATGATGAAGGTGTACAATGGTCACATTAGTAAGCCTTTAGCACAAACTTGTATAGACCAATGAATGCCTTTGTATCCTCACAGCTCTGTACTGTCACCTGACTTAGGATGCTTCATGAAAAATTAAGAGAAGAATTTGGGGAGGAGAATGTGAATTGCTACTAATTTGCTCTCTGTTTTATAGCTGCAGAATGCCTCAGCTCCTGGGCAATAGCAGTTCAGAGGAACAGGCTGCTGGATATTATGCATCAGTATCAATTGTCTCCATTGCTATCTTCATCATCGTTTTCATCACAGGTATCCCAGGCAATGGATTGGTAATCTGGGTAGCTGGTCTGAAAATGAAAAGGTCTGTGAACACTGTGTGGTTCCTAAACCTTGCTGTGGCTGATATCATGTGCTGCTTGTCCTTGCCATTTTTCATTGTTCACCTGGCCCTCCATGAACACTGGCCGTATGGTTGGTTCCTCTGCAAAGTCATTCCATCAGTCATAATCTTCACCATGTTTGCTAGTGTCTTCCTACTCGTGGCCATCAGCATCGACCGATGCCTCCTTGTCACGAAACCTGTCTGGTGTCAAAACCATCGAACAGTGAAATTTATATCGCTAATATGCAGTGGCATTTGGATCCTGGCCTTCATTTTCTGCTGTCCTGTCTTCTACTACCGTACGACAAGCACTTACGATGGCAAAACTGAGTGTGGGTACAGTTTTGGAGACGATCAGGTGCTAGATTATATAAATGAGTCTGTAAATGAGTCATGGGAAGAATACTCACCTCTAGCCTACAACGATAACGACTTGTTGGGAAATACCTATGACCGTGATTATTCTGTACCCCTTGCCTTAGTGGTAATGAACATCACTAGGGCTGTCTTTGGCTTTGTGCTCCCCTTTGGCATAATGGCAGTTTGCTACGTCCTTATCGTTTTCAGAACTCGCGCAAATCAGTTTAGCAAACCGCACAACAGGATGCTGCGAACAATTGTGCTCGTGGTAGCTGCATTCTTCACCTGCTGGGCTCCATACCATGTAGTTGGGATTCTCTCCCTTGTACCTGGTCTTAGAACAGGACTTACGGAGTCACTGATCCTGTGGGATCACCTTTCTACAGCACTTGCCTATGCCAACAGCTGCATCAACCCCCTGCTCTATGTTTTTGTGGGACGGGACTTCAGGGCAAAGGTACGGCAATCAGTGCAAGGAATCTTGGAAGGTGCCTTTAGTGATGAACTCACATGTTCAACCCTTCACAGAAGCCAGACTTCAGCAGAGAAGAATATTAGCAGCACAGTGTAATGCAGGACTTCCTCTCACCATTGCAGAAAGACCAAGCTATGGCCCTGCACATCAATCACTGTTTAACAGCTGTTTTTGCTCTAACACATTTCATTAGCCTGCAACTCCACACCCAGGACACTGTATGGTTCAGATCATGACAAGTAACCCCTTTACATCCTACTCTAGAGATGGGAAGTTGGAAGTACCAAGAGTGAGGGAAGACTGGTGAAGCAGAAGAGAGTATTTTAACCCTTAAAGAAGAAAGCAGGGCTGCAGAATGTGGTGGGATCATGTAGCTGAACCTCTGAATTGAGATGTTCTTTTATTTCCACATGTCTATGTTCTACATCTCCTGTCTCTGATAAACTGCAGATAAAACTCACTTTGATGTCTCTCCTCAGAATGTGATCACATCTTTCCTCTCCTTTGTCTCTACTTGGGGCCTGAGGTGTGTGGGGGAGTATCTGAAGATTCCCCTAGAGGGTAATGTTGCATTCCTTTACAGCCCTGTGTTAGAGCAGCACTTGCCCCAGGCAGCTGCATTGAACTGACTGGGAAATACATCACTGTAACTCATCCAGTGCACATGCAGTACCTATGTTCATTAACATGTGCACGCTCACTGCCTCCGCAACACTCTCTCCACCACCAGAGTCCCAAATATTCCTTTTAGGAAGTAGTTTGAGATAATCCAAATGTACCTCCTGCATTTCAAGATGGCACACATGCAGAATTTAAATAGCTGTAGTCATGGATGATCCAGATCAGATGACTGCTAGACTATCAGCCATTTGGCAAGACTCTGGAATTGAGAAGTGATAACCTCAAGAAGGTGGGGAATGAGCACACTGGGGCTCAGTCACATCAGGCTCTCTTTACAAGAGGGATGTGCTTCTTGTGTCCTTCTGGCAGAGGAAGATAAAAATTTCATCCAGTCAGGCTATTTGGGGTGTTCCCGAGCTTGAACGTTCCCTGCTCCTGAAAAATGGTAATACATTTACTAGGTACTCTATGGAAGCAGTTTAAAAATCTGCTTTTTGTGTTACTCCTTCCTTAAAAGAGAAAGGTCAACACATGGTATGACAGCCACCAAACACTGGTAGAGTTTTCACTCTGCCTTTCTGGTGAGCACGAGTTGAAAGACTCACAGATCTCAGTGCCTCAAAAACAGTTATCTGGGAGACCTTCCAACTCTTTCTCTCAACATCATAAAAAAGTCTCTGTCTAAAGTACATACAGGTTCATTTAGCCACGTCAACACCGAAATTCCAAGGTAAGTGGGTGGGACCTGAGCCAACCTGATGAGCGCCGCTGGGAAAAAAATCAATACTGGCACCAAAAGAGTTAAACCATAAACATTCACTTTTTCTTTTTATTAAGAAAGCATGCACAAAAATAAACTCGTGAAACCACGCCCCTCTCTCCCTGACCACTGACACGAAGCACAGGGGGGACCACACCGGGCTGGAAGGGCCTGCAGGACCTTCCTCCAGGCCAGGCTGGCCCCCCTCCCCTCCCTGCAGGCCAGTGCTGCCCACCCCACTGATGTCTTCCACGCACTAACAACGCACATTTATTTCAGGGGCAGAGGAACGAGGCTAATTTGCACACTGACCGGCATGTATTTACATATGCAAATGAGGCACAACTTAATATGCAAATATGCAAATGAGGAGCACTTGGATACGCAGAAGGAGCCATCTTGGTTTGTTTTTCTTCCGGTGGTGTTTTCAGACTTCCATAGGGCCGGCTCTCAGTAATGTCCTTTGCAAAGCATTAACTGGCACCTGCTATGAGTTATCTCTGGTGCCACTTCCCACAGAAACCTATCACACATGCTTCCAAGATGTATTATTCCCATCCTGAATCAGCAGAGATAACAGCTGACTCCATGTTGAAGCTGTCTGGGATTCCTCATTTCTCTTGGAAATACTCAATGACGAACTCCCCCCCAAACACACACTTAAAACAAAACAAAAAAAAGAAACCAAAAAAACAAAAAAAAAGAAAAAAGAAAAAAAGAAAAAAAAAAGTGTTGTTCCCCCCTCCAGATACAACAAGACTCTGTCCACTTCCCTGACAAAGATCCAATTTCCAATTGGTTTATCCCTACAGCAATTTGAAAAAGCAATGGCAGTTCCCCACCTTCCTGCAGTCATAGTAGAGGTTATTACTTTACTGCCCTGCCCCATGTCAAGTGGCCATGATGGTCTATTTCCATGTTTGTTCCCTTCACTGATAAACAGGGAATTAGGGATGGGGGGAGGCTTTACAAAATATTAAGAGAAAGCAAGAGGTTTGACAGAACAGAGCCATACCAGAAAAAAAGGGGAACACAGGACATAGCTTTGGGGAGGAGGCATCTCAACACTCACTCCTGCTCCTGCACCTTTTCCACCTTCCTGATTTGCAAGTGCTGACAAAACTCATCCTTCAGGATTTACACCAGATGCTGTCATCTCTCCAGCCGAACTGAAAGGGGTCTGACCCACCCACCTCCCTTTTATACTACACTCTTCAGCTGTTCGGTTTCAAAGCCTGCCCTGCTTCATCCTCTCTCCTCTAATGCCCGTCTTACAAAAACTGCTCGTGAGGGCCTCCCGGTACCTGACCAGAGGGTCCAGCCCTTGACCAGCAGCCCCTCAAGTTTCCCCCCCCAGTCTGTGCAGCAGCTTCATCTGCCCACCACGAGCCCGTTCACCAAGTGGGAACCTCTGACAGAGGACATGCACGTACGCAACAAGGCTCCTGCTGCTGGCACTCAAAACACAGGCAAAGACAGTCTCCAAAGAAATCTGAGGGGCAAAGGGCCAAATAACAATTGGACAAATACTGATGGGAGAAAATTTCCAAATTTGCATATGCAAGTAAGAGCCTCACTACATGTTTTGAAGAAGAGCTTGAAGGGATAGGGGGTGAAATTAAAAGCTCTGGGGAACAGAATTTTCTGAATCACATGTGAGACCCCTGACTGCTTCTTTTATCTGATGGGTATTTAAGCTTCACCTGGAGACTGCAAAAAGCAGTGTAGGAAATGGTCAGGATTCCCTTTAAAATCTCTCTGTCTTCACAGATGGCACCACATTGTGAAACCCAACTTCACTGCTGAAATACCATCTCTGCCCCGTTCTCCTTTCTCCAAACTCAGGTCTGCCCTCCCAGCTCAGCTTAGCTCTCCCTGCCTCAGGGATTACCTTCTCTTTGTACTTGGGAACACCACTTCTTTTCTTGCTGTTCCTGCTGGTGTGACAAAGTTCACAGAGCTAAGATCACCCCTCCAGTGTCCCTTCAGCCCCCTGACCTTTACAACATTTACGAAACAACATAACTACAGGCTCCCAGGGTCCACTAGGCTCTCTCACTCCAGTAGCCAATACAACAGATTCACCGGCCACCTTGAAGGGAAAGAGGGATTGTTAAACGCAAAATGACGGAGGCAGAGAAAGATGCACTCGAGGATTCAGCCTTCCAAGGTCTTTTCATGGCACCAAGGACCCATCTTTCTGCCCTCCATAGGGCACTACACAACATGAAAGCTGATCCGATGCGTCCGAGGCCACCAGAGGGGGGGGAGGGCTGTGCTCAATTATTGGTAATAATAATAATAACAATAATAATAATAAACAAAAGAAGAAAAGAAGATAAAACAGGACGCAAGGAAGGATTATCTTCGGCAGCATCTTGCGGTGGCTTCTCTGGCGGAGATAGAGAATATATATCTATATACAGGCAAGGCAGGGAGGCTGGGGAGGGCGGTGCTGACACCATTGACCCCATGTCTCCCTCCCCTCCCACGTCCCTCACAAAGGACGGCCTATCAAGTCTGTAACTCGCTAGGTGATCAAGTCCCAGTCGAAATCATCGGGGATTTCCTCATTGGCGCCTGGAGGAGGTCCTGGAGGCCGGGGGACCAGATGATGAGCTGAGCCAAAAACAAGAAAAAAAAAAAAGGAAAGAGAACAGTTAGAATAAAGAACTACATGCTTTTTCACAGGGGGCTCTTGGGCAAAAGAAACTCAAAGTGGTTTGGGCCTTCTCCCTTCCAATAGTCTAACAAACAAGAACACTACTGGCATCAATTTCTCTGTCACACAGCACCTACCAATGTCTGTAGGTGGTCTACTGTGAAATTCTCCACAGCATCTTCTACAGAAGTTAAGTTTCAGCCTCCTTTACTTTTCTCACAGTTGACTGCTGACAGAGCACAAAGGACTTCATCAACAGAAGCTTCTCATGTAAAGTTGCCTTCAAGCAACCAACTGAGGATGAGGCTGAACTGGGAGACTGTCTATGTGAAGTGAAAGAAATCAGGCCACTGACACCTTAAACCTTTCCAAAGCTATGGCAAAACCCTAAACAGAGGTTTTTTTGCAGTCCAGCCTCCCTCTCTACCTGCAGTTCTCCATTTGATTACTAAATGCTTTGGGAGAAACACACAAAGGGGTTGGAAACCAATTCTTTAATGCTCATTGCTATGATATGCCTTAATGTCACTCCTTACCTGGGCGATTATATCCTGGAGAGTCCTGGGTGGAAATCTGGTACATAGGAGATGGCCCGGAGAAGAGATGGGGAGGCTGGGGCTGACCATAGGAGTTCACTGTGAAAGGAAATGAGGTAAAAAACAAAACAAAACAAAACCAACTGTTAAGGTTCTGGTCAACAGTCTTGACCCTGACTGGGTGGCAGCTCAGCCACAGAGCAACTCACTCAGACCCACGGGATACTGAGGAGATGTTCAGCTGTTGGGTCCTAACTGCAAGCTATAGCTTGGTCTGGGATCTTGTTCTTGGAACCAGCAGGAGTTTCTCTATTATTGTAAAAGAAGAACATTTTCATCCAGAAACACCACAAGCTGGCTCAATATTATCCACTTAGTTCAGTACTAGATGACACACACCACCACAGTTCTATCAAGACCACAATATCCCCTATGCTCTCCTCAGAGTGCATCCTCCTACTCCTTGTTCAGTCAGTATTTCTCCAACATGGGTGCAAGTGCTTTCTCCTTTACAGCTCATGCCATCTGGAATAGCAATCTCTCTACTGGCCATTTCTTTCTGATGGTTACTTAAAAAAATACCACTCCCTTCTCCTTTTTATGGGTTTACCTTTTAAATATATTTCTGCCTGGATAGGTTGCCTGTCAACGGTATGCGTCAAATAATAGCAGTCAGGCCAGGCCACAGGCATAGGACAACCCAATTCCTTAAAGCCAGAGAAATCTGAGTTGCTATGAACACCTCTGACAGCCTAGCTCTGAGTTGCTCAGTGCTATATTACCTGGCAAGACTGTAAGTAATTTAGGATATTCACAGAATTGGGCCTTCATTTACCTATCATTTTAGTCTCTGCCTAATTACCTTGGTTCATGGATTGCTCCTGTTTGCCACTGTTCAGGGCACAAGAATCAGAGATTCGAGGGGGCTGCTGTGGGCCAACCAGATGAGGGAGCTGACCAGTCTGGGTAAGGAAGTGATTAAGGGAGTCACAGAGGTTGGCAATATGATGTTGATCCAGCGTCCAGTTCTTCCGCTCAGCCTGGCGCAGACTCTCCATCAGCTCTGTGGGGGACAGGGGACAATGTCAAAGACAGCAGTCACGCTGTCATCTTCCCTGCAAAGTGTTTCTGTCTTCTGTCCCTAAATCCTACCTCCTCCTCACAAACCCAACTTCAGTGCTTCAAATCTGTCACCAAACACCTGAAGAGCTCCATATCTAAGGATACTGTCTCACTGATTCGGGTGAGGGAGGGGAGAGTTGGAGGGAAAAATCTCAGCTTTCTGACATACTTTTATGAATTAATTCCCCTTGCCCCAAATTCCTGCAGTGTTCATTCAAGTGCTTCAGGATCTTAAACAGAACCCATGAAGTAGGACACCTCATTTTAGAAATAAGGTGAGTCTGAGAAACCAATGGACTTGACACAGATACATTGAAAAAAGATCTTGACACAGCACTCACATGTTCTAGACTACAGCCCTAATCACTGAGTCACTAACTCTAGTCACTAGGCCAACACTGACCTGAGAATTGGGAGTGCTCAATGCTAGACCAGTTCAGCCGGTTTACCATCTTGAAGCTTTCCTTCAGGGAATCAATGTTGGAGCACCAATCAGGGGGAAACGCTGGAATGAAACAGGGACGACATTAATCCAATGCAGATTGCCCTTTCCCTCCACCCTTTAATAGGAAAAGATTGGCCCCTCTCCACCAATGAGCCTGATGCTACAGTAGCTAGAAATCCTTTCTCCGATGGAAGACTAGGGATGGTGCCTCCTTTCCCACTGAGGCCCTGACTTTATCTTGCATCTCTAAACAGAATCCCAAATCCAGGGTGGATGTAGCCTCCTTTCCTTCAGTAGGGAGGTAATTTCCCTCTCAGATTTCAACCTTAACTGGCTTTCACCCATTTTCTACACACAATCTAGGTACTACCTAGGGAAAGCTCACTTCTGGAATTTTTGTCTGGGGGCTCCTCGCTGCTCCCATTTTCCCTGCTGTGTTTTCCATTGCCCCAACTCACCAAAGCCAGCACTGTTGATTGAAGCCTGTGACTGCTGCTGCTGCTGGTGCTGGTGTGGCTGCTGCTGTGGGTGGGAGTGCGGGTGATGTTGTTGATGCTGGTGGTAGCCTCCATGCTGCATTGGGGGCGGGTGCATGGACATCACTGGTGGAGGGCCATAACCCTCACCACCCTGCTGCTTTCCGCCTTGGGATGGGCAACCCTCTGGGGTTGGAGTGTGGAGTGGGGGAGCAGCACCCACTGAGGAGGGGCCTTGCTGCTGCTGCTGCTGGTACATGTAATAATTGTGGTTGGAGGGCTGCATGTCACCAAGGAGTGAAGAGAAACCTGCCAAGTAAATGAAAGAGGAGGGAGCTTTAAGAGCAGCCTGAATCAGACCTCTGCTTACATTATCCATCTCTAACTTCACACTGCTCATCCCGCTATTTATGACGCTTTTGGAGTTCCCTCTACTGGCTGCCAACAACCACGACCTGTGCAATTATGCACTTGCTGCACTCCAGACTCTGTTCAAAACAAAAGGCTCTACAACAAAGACCCAGCAGGATTTTAGTACAGAGTTAGGTACTTAAATTCCTCCCTGGATTTTTCCTACATTTGCCAAAGTAACTCCTGCTCTTCTGAAATGTCATGCACATGTTGTTTTCCCATAAATGACCACTAAGCAAACTTAAACAACAAAACATTTAGAAAACAGATAACTTGATACATCTGACTTGCTGTTTCCCAGGGCTCCATTCAGTCCCCTTCTACAAGCAGCTTGGCCAGGAATCTTCCCAATTTTTCTCACACACATAAAAGGCTCTGCTTTTGTACACAGATCACATTGTACACATCAGGGCTCCTTCATGACTTTCATTCCTCCTGACTCACTGGGTGTGTAATTTCTATCTTCCTGCATTTCAGGCATCCCCTGATGCAGGAGCATCAGGTGTTCTCCATTATTCCCCAATACCAGGAGCTCAGCATATCTCTTATGTCTGCTTCCCTGGTTCATTCTCCCCACACATTGTGGAACCTCTGTGAAAAAAAATCACAGGGACATTACATGACATTAACCTGAGCTACTCACTTTGAGTACCCTTACCTGACCATCTGCAACCAAGCCTCAGGTTTTCACTACATTCAAGATCAAGCCTTGATTCAAGATCAGAGCTTCCTACTACTGCAATGGGGCAAAAGGATGAATACTGCCATCCTGACTCCAAAGTTGCCTACAAAATTTCCTCAAAAACTGCATGTTTTCCTAGAGTGCCTTACAGCCTAAGACTTGGAGAGGGAAAAAACAGACTACTGCTAAGTTTGCAAAAACAGAGGAACACACCAACTCAAGGTTCTTCTCTACATTTTTGTAGCTTGCTCATCCTGCAACACCTCACACATTCCTACTAGGAATCTCAAGTGCCAGCACAATGGAAGCAGTAGAAGTATATTAATTTTTATTTCACGTAAGATACACGCTCAGGAGGCTCCTCCTAGAGTGGCAAACTTTGCCTGCACTGTGTGATGGCTAGCAGCACAGGTGAAAGGCTCATGTAATAACATATTCCTTTTTATTCCAGATTAGTATTTAGAAGTATTTAAAGGCGGGAAGAACTGTAGGCTTTTCTGAAGTGTTTTCCGTGGACATCTCATCCCTGCAGCGATTCTGCCCTCTGGTGGCTGCTTCCTCAATCCCAGAAATGCAAGCTATGAATAGAGTTGGGGGCTCTCTTTTCCATGCTCTCAAACTAAGAAGCACAGTTCTCCACGGCATTGTACAAACCTAGTTTTAACAGATCTGAGCAATGATGACTTTCCACTCTCCTGGAGAAACTCCACATGCAACAATCCCCTCCCTCTTATGGTTTCTAGCCTGACAGACTGTGAATATTTCTCCGATGTGCTTTTCTTCAGGACTTCATTTCTCTCAGTTTCTGCCATTTCAGTACTTGCATTTGTATCAACAGAAGGTATTTTTAAATCACGATCCTCTTTATTCTAAGAGAACTAGGGGGAGCAATAGATAAAGGACGTGCAAATTTCTTATCTGCTCCTGGCAGAAGTAATTACAGCATGCCAAAGAAGGAACGTCTGTTTGCACAGGCTCCAAAGTGAGGAAAGATCTGAGAGATGCCAAATGGACAAGACTGTGTGGGCAGATACCTGCCCACCCCACATGACGCATGCAGTTACTCACCGTGCTGAGAGGAAGATGATTTCTCCAGCATGGATTTGTAGAGATTTCGGAAGGACCAGCTAAGATCCTGGAAGTTGATCTCAGAGTAGGAGAACTTGAAGTCATGGTTGGCACTGTACAGTGGGGGTGGCACATCAGCCCCTTCACGGCCCTGCCCCCCGGCTACAGTAGAGGCAACATCCACAGGCCCTGCACCCTGCTAAGGGAGCAAGAAATAAGGCCTTTAGCTTGTACGAGTTTTTGTAACCTGAGACAGAGATCCAGAGACTAGATACACATAGAACATGCACTGATGTCCCATATCACTTAGCTCATCCCCCAGCAAATCTTCCCTAATGCCATTTTCCTTGTGGAATACCAACCACTGCCCTCCCTCTGCAGCCCAATGGCTCCAGCATTTTCTTCAGCTAATATCATTATGCCTTTATCCTTATCCCCATCCAGCCCTTTGCTAAAATTCACTTCCTCCTTATTTTCTATCTCTGCAATTTCAGCTCTTTCCCTTCTTTTTATTTTTGCCTCCATATCACAATTTTCACAATTCCCTCTCCTCACCACTTTTCCATTCATGCATCCTCCCCCGTGCTGTTCCCCCCACTTTATCTTTTCCCCTGCTGCTCACCTGACTGTAGTTGGCAATGGGGGTGGTGCTCTGGATCGACATCTGAGGGGTGGCCTCAGGTGGCAAAGAGGCTTCTGTGCTGACTGGAACAGCCCCTCGGGGGCTTTTACTTGCCTCTTGCTCTGGGGAGTCTTGCGGTATCTGTGGATGGGGAAGAAAGAGAAAAGGAAAGGATCAGAAATCAAAAACAGATGGAGAAGTGAAACTGCAGATGGGAAGCCAGCTCCCCCGCTGTAGAAGTTCATGGCTTAAAAAAGAGGAGGACTGGGCCTTAGTCACTGAGAAGTCAGGATAAGGGACTTTACACGAGATTAATTTTGCTACTGAATAGCAGCACCAACAGCCAATCAGCAGGACAAACACACTAGTTCATTCGTTCCTAGCCTTTGTCTCCCCATCTGTACACCCTGCCCCCAAAACACTACCATGGTCTGGTGCTGGAAGGACTCCTTGAAACCAGAAGGGAATTCCCACCCCGCTCCATGCTGTCTGGAAAGGAAAACACTCACGTCATCATCTGGAGGATGCCGCCTCTTGCGAGATATATCTGGACATGTATCTATTGTCCAATAAGAGCCCTGGAAGAAGATCCATTGGTGAATACATGATTAAATCACAGAGCTTCCTGAAGCAGGGGACTACTGACTCACAGAATGTAGCACCAACTAAACATTAAGACCACACGGACCACCCTCTAAAACATCAGACAGAGACTTGGGTGTTGTACAGAGATTCCTCTCTTGCACTGGGTTGCACAGAACAATGAGATACAATGCTACTGGTGGAAGGCAGAATACTCCGCTTTTCCATCACTCTGTGACAGGACACCAAAAGGATGGTTTGATCCAAGCTAGGTGAACTCTTTGGGCCTGCACACTCCCTTCAGTAGCTTCCTCCCAACTTGAATTTGTTACTGACTGGTGAGATCCAACTCAACATTCTGATTTGGCAGATAGCTAGAAGGATCGTTCTTTTTCCATGGTTGTGAGATTCCAGTTTGAGTGCTCTGCCCATTTGGGGGGTTTCCATGCAGGACAGATACTGACATACTAGAATGCACCCACAAAAGGGTCACCACAATGATTAGGAACTAAAACATATAATGTACAAGCAGTTCACAGAAGAAATCTGTTTAGCTGGGACAAGAGAAGGCTAAGGGGATCTAACCACTGTCTTCATCTGTGTAGGGAAATAAAACATGACAGAATCAAATTCTTCTTAAAAATGTACAGCACAAGAATAAGAGGCAACAAATACAAGTTACAGCAAGGGAAAGTACAGTCAGACATGAAGAAAAAATTCTTCACAAGGTTGGTGGTACAGCACTGGAACAAGTGGCCAGTTTTGCTATATCCATCCTTGGAGATACTCAAAATCCAACAAAACCCTCAAGAACCTAATCTAATTGTTCCTGCCTGGGAGTGGGGGTGGGGGTGCATGTTGACCTCCAGAGGTCCCTTTCAACACAAAATAGTCTATAATAATGTGTGTTCTTTTCTGAATAAGTATAAAGAGAATTCCAGAGTGTAATTTAACTCATTTTAACCTCTAATTGAAATCTGAATAATCCGAATAAGTATAAAGCACAGAACATGTTTTCATTATAAACCCAGCCCAACGTGCCAATGAACACCTGCAAACATATACCCTTAAGTCAGTTAGGATTTCCTGGAGTAAGGCATATAATCAATTATATTTTTGAGCAGTGATCTTCAAAGATCTACTACTTCAATTTATAAACACCAATTGAGACCACATAGTCCTTTAAATATAACCTGAAATAAAAGGCCTAAGCAAGTGGTCCTTTCTGATAACTTTAGGATGAGGGGGAAGAGACAATCTTTCTGTCTAGATACATAACTCCTTGCCCCCACCATCTCCTTCAAGCTTGTTTAATTGTGAGTTTTTTTAAACAATTATATCTGCCAAGTGTTGGTTTTGCTAGCAATCCCCTTTACAATCTATATATACTATCAGAGCTTTATTAGCCTTTACTTGGCCAACAAATTCCTAAATTCTTGAGTTTTACTTGTAAATGATTTCTATAGATTTAAACAATGTGATGATGATATTTTTTTCCCAAAACTAAATATTTTGCAGTCTAGGTTCTGCTCTCACTTTCACAGATCTAGCCTCCAGGAAATTCATGACTGTCACATCATAATCCTGCTGTTCACCAGTAGTCACTATGATCTTTCATAACAGAACAGGTTGTACTAGACCCCCATTTTACACAGAGATCAAGAAGAAAAAGAAACAAAACTAGTAAGGTAGATTCAACCCCATTTTTGACTTCTTACAGTATCTTTAAAGTCAACTGAAGATCACAGATAGGAAAAATAATTACTAAAACCCCTAGGGCCCCTTTAGAGGTTCCCTTTAAGTAAATGTGTCTGTAGCCAAAGGACTGCAGTAAATCTTACTACTGCTTCCATTTTTGCCTACACTTTAGGTTTCAAATTCCAACCATGAGTTAGAAAGGGCAACCCCAGGTTATCCCCTGCAGTTTTAAATTGCTTGTCCAGGAGCATGCTGATTTCTTACCTTCCCTGGATCATCTCTCGGTCGAGGCACCTTTCGAAAACATTTATTCAGAGAGAGGTTATGACGAATAGAGTTCTGATGAGAGAGTAAGAGATATGGGTAAGTGCTACAACAAAAACATACAGTCTTCTGAGTATGCCCTGGAACAGGTAGAGAAAATAGAATGGTGCATACTCAAAGGCCAAAGCTCAATACATATACCTGGAATGGAGCAGAACAGAAGCTCTGGAAAGAGAGATGGATTAGATGATAATATGGGGCTGAACCACCCCTACATCTACAGAAGGTGCAGTGAAAATAGAAAAATGATGCAGAGCTTGGTAGGAATGTGGGTTTTGTGGGGGTTTTTTGTTTTGTTTTTCTTCGTAGTTGTTGTTGGAGTTCTTTTGCACACTCCTTCTTAAGGAAGCACCACATACAACAAAATTCTCAGAGAAAATGGGACTCCTAGCTCTGCATTTTCTCCAGTTGCTCAACTTAGTTTTACAGCTGTCTTGTTTTTCTCAGTGGGGGTATTTTGCACAGAATTAAAAAAATAAGTCTTGTAATTAGGCAAAAAGAGTATTTTAGTGCAAGCCCTCACCTTCCAACCAATACCAGCATTTTTGTAGTAGGGAAAGTTGTCACAGATCCAACGGTAGATCTCACTAAGCGTCATCTTCTTGGCAGGCGAGGAGTTGATGGCATATGTGATCAAAGTGGCATAGCTGTAACGTGGCTTCCCATCTTGGTGCACTGCAGCCTCATCCTTACTCAGTGTGGCATTAGGATCTGTTGGTGAGCCTGGTGGACACTTACGGGCAGACCCTGGAGGTCCTGCTTGTGAGGAACCCCCTAATTTTTCAATAGTAGCCCTTAAAGTAAGCTGTGGGAGCCAGTCTATGGAAGTGAGGCTGCTTTCCAGGTCAGAGGCCATGGTGCTGGAAGCAGGAGTACCTGTGAGGAGAAAGGAGCAAAAAGGAAACTCCTGAGACACAAACAAGGTGAACTCTTGAGAACAAAACCACTCATTTGCATTCCTCCTCTGCTTCTCCCCCTATCACAAATACCTGTGTGAAGACCATCCTAGTTCATATCCCTTATTCACAGCCAGACAGAAGCACCCAAAAGGGCCTATGACTGTGTCTCTGGGAGGACCATCCTTACTGACAGAAGCTGGGACAGTGCTGATGGTAGCATTACTAGGGCAGTCTTACCCAGAGCACTGCCCCTAGGTAAAGAACCAAGATCTGTTCAAAGGAAGTGGAGTCCTTTCAGCAGCTGTATCACATTCACTCCCTTATCACCCAATCCATATAACCTTGGTACCCTTGACCAAGATTACCTCTAATCCAGTAGGTTTACTGTGTCAGGTAAGAGGAAAATCATAGCTAAAAGGGAATACTCATTCATGCCATATACAAACAACAGTTTAATTAGATAATCTTCAAAGTCAAGACTATCTTAATTCAGGGGCAAATTAATTTCTCTCTAAGGCCTAGCCTCTTTTTTTGCATTAGGTGACATTATAATGAATCCTATTCCTTAGAGCTAGGATTACATATCTCATTTTAAAACACCAAGATCATGCATAATACTATATATAGATAATTACATCTACCATGTCGAGTTGGAACAGACTATATTAAGCTCTTAATAGTTAAAGCTTTGCCTACCATAACCAATTTTTCCTAAATATATATATATATAATTTTATTGAATTAAATCTTGCTTAATTCACAACATAGCAGGCAAGTATTTTCTCCAATTCTAAGACACAGGAAGAACTTACTCATCCGAAGTCACACAAGTTTGCCACAGGGTAGGAAGAGACTCCGGATCTTTTCTCATAAATATTATATACTTCCCCTCATAAAAACAAAACACACCTGGATTGCAGTAGTATCCAGGGATCTCTACTTAGCATTTATTTCATATTAAGAAAATAGTTAGCAGCATGAGTTTGTAGGAACTTGTGCACTTAGCACACAAACTTTTATGTCGTCTTTTGTTGTAGACAAGGCAGCAGAAAGTTCATCATTCCTACTCACAACTGGCTGTATCACTATACTAGGAGCGATCCCTTGAAGTCTGGAATGAGGTAGGTAAGTTTCCATGGCCACAACCTGCAGTGCTTTGTGCTTATTCTTTGCATAAAGAGAAAAATCATGTCTTGAAGGGATGCAAGTTCTGCATCGTTTACTTCTGAGGTTTAGATGGTACTATCTTTGAGCATGCTAGTGCATAGAAAAGGGAAACACAAACACGTGCACATACTTATGTAGACATTTGTGACAAATTAAACACATGCATACATGTAAGAGAAAACAGACTGACACGAACACACTTCGCTTCAGAAAGATTCGTCAGCAGACACCTCCCACCGAGCGCATCACTCAGAGGAGAGGATCAGATGAGACAGGGAGACACCCATCTGCATGAATACCAATTAGATACTCATTCTAAAAATAGGTATTTGACAATAACAGTGTGGATGCACAGATCCAGAGACAGATGCACCCAGCATTTCGACACAGAAGCTACCGGTCCTTCTCCCACAGCCATATGCATTATACCTTTCACTTCTGCACTGAAGTGTTCTCACAGCACTAAAGCACTTAAAGTCCATATTCCAATGCATTTGTAAGCACTAAGCCTTTCATTTCCATGCATGTGCTCACCACACCTCTTAGGGCTCAAACACCCACACAATTCCCCAACAAAATCCATCCCTCAACCCCCACACACAGTGGCTCCAAAGCCCTGGCCTCAAAAAACACCTCCTAATTGAACAGCTAACATTGTCACTCACACTCACAGCACTCACTGACTGAAAAGTACAATTGCAGCTCTACAGTATCTATGGTGAGTGGAAACATTTTTCTCTCTGTAGAGGAAAGGAAAAGCCTAACTGCAACTAATGTACCCATGTATTTATTTGCCACACTATCACACGTGATAGAGACAACTACTTGCTAAACAGCTAACTAGAGAGCTGCAAAAGGCCTTACATTATCCACCCTCCTCAAGATGTATTTTGATTGATTTGATCTAGTATCAAACATTTGAAATTTACAGACAAACACAAAAAAGAAGAAGAAAAAAAAAACCAAACCAGGAGGACTATTCCTTCCTGAATAATACAAGGGAAAAGAAACAATATATTTTTATCTAGTCAGGATGGACAGACCACCATGTACGCAAAACACAGCATGGTAAGTTCACAGGTACAGCCCTCACTAAAAGCAGTATTCCCAGTATTCCACTTGGGAAAAACCAAACATGAACTAAATATACGTTGAATGCTTAATTTTGTAAGTGTGCCTCATAAAATTTTTTAATTTCCATGGTGCAACTGGACAACAGATTACTGCTTCTTGTTAAATCATTACGAAATATCAGTTGTGTTAACAACTCCAAAGTAAAATAAATACAAATTTCTCAGTTCCATTCCTCCCCTACCCCCTTTTTTTAAGGCAAGCATAGAAATCAAGAAAATGAGGTTATAAAAGCCTATGGCAGAATAAGATACCAATCTGAAACACCAGAAATTCAAGAGGCAGAAGAGAACCCTGCAGTTTTCACAGAGCTTCGGATTTGCCCAGGTTATGCCAGTAGAGCATCTGGGATGATTTGCTATGCAATAAAATGTAAGGCTGATATGCAATACGCCCATCATCAAATACACAAGCTTTCATGCATTTGTGTAAAATATACTTGTCAGGGAGATAGCAAGGTTAGAATTGGGTCAGATTACACCCACACTAAGAATTTTAATATTTCCATTCCTTGGTTTATAAAAATCTTTGACGACAAAACAAAATCCCAAAATCTTAAATAAAAAATTCTGTCTATACAAATGCACTAGTCACCCAGTATTGAAACAACCACTTTTCAGTAAAACACAGCAGCTCTTTAAGGACATATACACTAGACAGTAATTTAGGACAGAAAGTGAAGACTCAGATGCAACAGCAATTCCATGGGTAATTTCAAAGCAGTGGAATAAGAGGGTTTTTTCCAAGTTTGAACTTGATCGTGTTACTGGATTTAAAAGCCTGTATGCTGGCAATACTGGATCTGTAATAATCAGGCATAGTCAAACCTAAGGTAAGGTGGTAATTCCAGAACACTTTCAGGGCAAAAATAACGCTGTGTAATTGGTTACTAAATTATTTAAAAGAATACTTGCTATGCAGTTAATATTATTGTTAATTTGTGTTGTATATCTCATTCACCTTATCCAAGTGGTTGGTGCACCAGCTTGACACTACTTAATGGTATAATAAAACAAGACTGCAGCCAAACCAGAGAGGTTGATGATTCTTCCAACTTTCCCTTCCCAGCTTATTGCCTGGCAAATCTTCTTTTGAACTCTTCTCTTATGATCCCATTCAAACAAAGAAAAAAATAGTAGTAACTAATAAACACATTGAATTGAAATCAAGGATATTTTAAAATATCCTACCACATTAGCAAGCCAGAATTAACTCTGAAGAAGTAAAAAGAAAGATGAAGACCAGAATTCTCCCACTTTACAAGGTAAATTCTATCTGTTTATGTATTTGGCTGACTTTAAAAAGCAAGGGTAAGGTAGCCAAGTCATAACCACCATCAACAGTTGGAAACTGTCTGCAGTCTTCACTTCCCAAGCACTAACTAGTTACAGTACAACCTCAAGTCAGACAGGTCAGAGAGATGCAAAAATGCCAGCCAAGCACTGATCCCAAACTACAGACAAAAATCTGTTAAACAGACAAGAATCTGTCCAGTTCACAAGAAAAATGGTTTAAAAAAAAATCCTTGCATTGAATACCTTTTAATAACCACTAATTCGCTTGGGACTAGTAATACTTCACTACAGCTTTCCAGGAAAACTACTGCCTTACTCTGAATACTTGTAACTAGCAGCAAATCGAAGATCATGCAAGCCAGCTTTCTGTCTGTTGGATAGTAAGGACTATCCCTACTGCCACAGTGAAGAAATCTGTACTTTGCCTGCCCTGCTACTTTGCAAATGCTTGCTCCAACCCAGTCAGATGTTATCCAAGATCATTGCTACTTATATATCAGGACTGAAAAATGTACGAAATGTGGGGAACAACACTCTGAGGGTCACACTGAAAGCAGTTAATAAACATTTACAGCCTGAAACATTCTCCAAGGCTGAACTCAAAAGCTGGCCAGTCAGAATCAGTTACGACTGAAGCAGGGAGCCATACAGTGAATGAAACCATGCTGTGCTCTGCCTACAGAAGACGCATATTCTAGAATAAATCTCTACATTTCTGCGTTTACTTTCACTGTTACTTTATTTGCTGCTACTCTGATCCAGTGAAACACTATGGCAAAACATTCAAAGAAAACTCAACATAGATTTCTCAACATAAACTTTGAGAGAGAAGAAATGCACAACAAACTACCAAGCAATGACTGACAATGACCCATAAATATATGACCACGTCTATTTAGGTGCCTGAAACACAGATCCAGTGATCTAACTAACAATATCCCTCTAATATACTCAGCGATACACCTATTTTCTAAGGTATTAAGCAAACAGAAAAGCTCAAACCCAAGCTGACAAAAAAAAGACTGCAACCTTTCTGAAACAGAAAGGTGAGCACCATGTCAACTAAAGGAAACTGCATCAAAGTGTAAGAAGAAAAAGTAAAACATAAGAATACCACATGCATGAAGAAACAGACAGCCTCTACTTTGATGACAAAAAGGCAATTTTGACATACTTGTGTAAATTACACATGCAAAAACACCGTGTTCTTATCCAATACAGAAAGGGGGAAATAATCAATTTTGCTAATTCTGGCAGGAGAAATTTGCCATTTTAAGACATGTGTCTTCCCTCAAAAATAAGAAGGTGTGAACTAAGACAGCAGGAACAAAACACTTAAAAATCTGATCTTCTCTAAGCAAATGTTCTCACAGAGATACTTGTTTCATGTAAGAAATTGGAAAAAAGGAACCTGATTATCTGCACAGTCTGAAATTTCTACCCATCATTTTGGTAACTAATTGTGAGAAGTCTTCAGAAGATGTTTATGTTTACGGAATCAAATGAAGAAGGAAGAGATAGAGGCTGCTGGGTATTGTTCATAAAATAAAACTTAACCTGGAAGGAGCGGCAGGTGTCACATTAGTGACAAGAGAAAAGCATTGCAGTTTGAAAGTACACTTCTGCCTGCAGTGTCACATGAAACAAGGAAAAACAGTCCCTGGGGCAAGGAGGTAAGAGAAATTGTCATACCCTCGAGCCACGCTTCCCTACTTTGCGGCCAGTAGAACAAGCCGGAAAACATTTTCCCAATTAACTATAGGCTTGCAGGTGTGGTAACAGGGGGCACACAGTTCTCCCTAGCCATGAGCCACAAAGGGAAAAATAATCCAAGAGGAGGAAGTTCCTGCCACCGAAGAGCACACGGCGTGGTACCGCCTGTATGAGCAGGAACTGTCACAACCTGCACTTGCCCCTGTCACAGTGGTCTGGCTCTGTACCCCTCCTCAGAACCTCTCAGTGTGCAAGACAGAATGGCTTTCAATGTTCAGTGCTATTTTGTGTAAAAGAACACAGGTGATTCCGTGATTATGGCATCCTGAATGGAAATTTGCTAAAAGTTACAGTACACACTAAGATGTACTAAAAATCAGAGTTAGAGGAAGATGAAAACTTTTAGACAACACATAGCTTAATATATAAAAATCACTGGACTAATTGTTCTGTCATAATTAAACTGTTATACAGATACTATTTGCCTTTAACAAATAGAAATCTCAGTAACATAAGCTTCGTATTAAATCTCAAGGAAAAATAAAAAGAAAACAAATTTATTTTCATAATATTTACTGATTACATAAATATCATGATAGCACATTTTAACACAGGACCTTTCAATTCCCTCCATTTTGTGAACGGTGCACAAGCAGGATATAATTTTGTATTCTGAATTGAGTAAAGGAACAGCACTGACTGCACAGACATTTTTGGTACTAATGGAGCATGAAGTCTTGTGGGGACTATAAAGTCACCAAAACCCTCATGTTGGAAGTGTGTCAGGATTCAATTCCAAAGGCAATTATGTCCTAGCTTTGTATGGAACTGACAAATGGTCTCGTTTACAAAACATGACCTGCTTATTTACACTTATCAACAGATGGCATTACAGCCAAAGTCTGAAATATGCTCATGTCAAGGGAGACAGTATCTTTATGGGCATAGCAGGCTAGGATGGAGCACAGCTAATGACTTGCCAGATTTTAATAAGATCAACTAATCAAATATTTTTGTTGTCTGCTATATAAACATGCAGGAAAAAATGCATTTAGAAATACTACACGGACATTGCAGACACCCCTTAGACAGTCTGAAAATACGTGTTCAAAGTTAGGACTAGTTTGTTTATTTATGGTGCTGCATAAGGGAAAGTGGGGAATATGTAACACCTGTCAAAAGAAACAGCAAATTATATTGAGAATAGTGGTATGCCTAAAATACTTCTGAGCTGGAAGTTATTTCCTTTGTAATAAGACTACTAGAAAAGATTTATTCTAATAATAAGCCAAATGTCCTATGACAACCCTTCCAATAACAGATTTTAAGTAAAAAGTAAACCAAGCACTTTGAAGAAGCTCAATGAAAATACATCACCACAGCAGAAATGGCTTTACAGCATCTCTCCACCCTCAGAATAACTACACAATATTTTACCATTGGAAGTAGGAGCTGTAATTCGAAACATATGCCAAGGCAGGAGAGAAATCTTTGACATTTGCTTTAAGAATATTAACAGAACAATTACTCTTACACTGAGAAAGGTATCGGGTACTGGTTTTGAAATAATTCAAATTTATGAGCACATATCTGGAATGAAATTTTCCCTTGGAAACCAGGAAGTCTGTGGTAGAGAAACAGTATCTAAGAGCAGGTATTTCCCTCAGCCTTACCGGAGCACACAAGTTGAAGAGAAAGATTTCAATTCTATCTGCTTATCAGAATCACATCCAGTCATAAACCTTCAGTACAAGATATGCAAACACTGATACAATATCCAGATTGTCTCTGAAATTGGAGACAACATCAGAAGTAGATCAGCATTCAGAATATCTTGCTCAGAAGATCTGCACAGCATTGCAAAGATACATTCTTTTAACTTGGGTTTCTGTGTGTAACATGCTTATAAAAAGAAAAATGTATTCTTACATTAAAAATGGGTCTCTCAGTGAAAAATTACTGTTAACCTTGCAGTTTAAGGACAGTAATAGTGAAAAGCTTCTGTATAAGAGAAAGGAATGGCAGCCAGGTATAGGGAAAACGACAAACTGACTGCAAGTGGTCAGAACTTGTTCACGAAAGGTTGAACCACTGAAAATAGATTAGTCAATATGAACTCTGCAATAGTTGCTAAAACAAGCCACAACCCACTTGTGGAAATGGGTATCAAGCACTAGCAAGAACTATGTACTGAATTCATAGGAAATCAGGAAATTGCTATCCAGCACAGATTAGTTGTATACCACGTGCCCAAAATGTACATACAGCACACGCTCCCAGAGTTGAGGTTACCAAACCACTGCAGAAAAGCCTGCTAAAGAGGAGTTTGAGAGCAAAGCACAGCTGAAATTGAAGTTGGAGAATGATCAGAAGAATCAAGTAATACTGTGTGAAGCTCATAAATCAGCTCTCAACCACTGCTTTAACATAATTCCTTTTTACTATTCTGTTAGCTGTTATTCTCAACTAAACTGGCTGAACTGTCTTCCAGCAAACAAAACACCTGACAATCCCTCGCCAGGCTCACAACTTGTAAAGATTTGTACCAAGCTTGAAGGTCAAGAGGATTCAGAACCACACTGCCACATAACACACGCTCATTAATGGTTTCTCCTTGCTTCAAATGCTTGTGTTGCTACTTGGTTTTCTGCATCCTACTCATAAAATGCTCCGTTTGTGTATCATCCTGAAACTAAATCTTCTGTTCATCTCCTTACAGACACTGAAAGAAGTCCCTTTTTTCCACACACGTTTGCCACAGTTGTCACCTTGCAGCTGCAAGTAAATATTATTCTGCTCTACCCTGACCGTCCCACTCTTTGAGATGTGTCTTTGCTTATGACAATCTTTATTTACTTCACGAAAGAAGTCAGGGAGAGGGGGGTACATGTAGTAAGACAACTACCTCTGACTATCAGTCAGACATCTTGAATAATTTTGAAATGTGCTAGTAACAGTTATTTGTATATTTGAAAACAGTTAATTGCAAACACACAATTAACAGTTGGACGTGATGATCTCAGAGGTCCTTTCCAACCTTAATGATTCTACAATTCTACGAAATAAGTAGTTTCCAGTGTGTCTGGCCTCTACCGGCTGGCAATATTCCTCTGCGTATCAAGATATGAGTCAGCTGAAGAAGAAAATGAAGAGATGCTCATGCAAAAAATGGAAAAGCACAATGTCAAGCTTGTGTTGCTGGCAGAGCGAAGGACAATGCAGTAAGAGACGGCAACAGATAGAGGAGAAACATAAATGTGAAGGCCCCTTAGAGTAAGTACAAGAAGCTGGAACCTTATGTGGTGGATGGTAGCCAAAGCACAGGCTTGTCAAGGAGGAGATGGCAACGTGTTGAGAAAACATGCCAGGAGGACAGCTTCAGAAATTGTGTTTTTAAAAAGACAAGAAGGTAACACAGTTGTCAGAGGCCAGCAAGAACAGGGAGCAGTAACAGAGATGGTAAATGAAGGAGCAAGGGTTACCCAAAGAGACTGAGAAAGCAGCAGCAAAAGATTCATGCCATGAACTGGAAGATGAGTCTCCATCCTATATGTTCAGAGCAAGGACATGTTATAGGCCCAGCTGTGGTGGTTTGCAACAGAGGAAAGCAGGAAACAAAGGGAAATCTCAAAGGAGCTGTCTAGAATTCCGTATTGGCCTCAGCAATTGCAGCAATTAATTTTAAAAAATATGTTAAGGTAGTATGCAAAGTTGCATAATTTAATCTCCCTGGAATGAAGGAGGTAAAGAAAAGCAAAGAGAGGACACCAGAAGTGGGTCATTGTGTCTAACTTGTGGGAAAAAAAAAAGGAGGAAGGTAAATAGCTTACTGCAGAAGCTACTGAATGAATGACTAGAACAGTAGGAGGGAAACCAGGAAAATACTGACACAAAAGTCAAGGGAGGACAAGATTTCAAGACTGGGCATGATCAAGTGTCAAAAACAGCAGTGAAGCCAAGAAGGATGAAGATGGAATAGAGACTCTGAGACCTGGCCAAGAAAAGGTCATTAGAGATCTCAGGAGAAGCTTCAAGGGAGTGAGAATATCTGTAGTGAAATCAACTCACTAAACAGTTCTAGACTGCAGATATGGTACAGGATCTTTTAATTTTGGAGTCACTGGTCCTCCCAGGAAACAAGAATTAATCAGGGCATCGTGCTTTTGCTGTTTCTTAATGTCACAAAAAACAGCATATAGAGTTTTTTAGTTCAATATCACATGGTAATTAAGGCAATCAACAGCAAGAAGAACAGCCAGCCATTAAAAAGTGGTTTTCATCCTTATACTTTGGAACCCTTACAATAACCTATTCCAGGATAAATGGGAAGCCATGCATGGAGAAGCGTGCAGCCCAAGGTCAGCCAGCAAAGGAGTAGCAGAACCATGCAGATAACATGGGTCTCCCAAATCCCAGACCATTTCTCTACATTCAAAGCTTGTCTGCTTTGTTCAGATAAAGGGAATTTCAGATGTAACTATTTTAGTAGTTTGCTTACTTTTCTCTGCAAGTTCCTGATGAGGAGGGAGAATTTGTCTTGGTTTTATTTAACCACAGTTTTCTAGGGGGAAACTGAGAATTCAGAAACTTTGCTCCTTTAATTTGTGACCACAAAGAGTTCAGATTCCTTCCCAATTATTCAGATTTGAACTTTTAACAGTAATTACATATTTCTGCTATAATCAGCCACAGTCTTTATACAGCAGAGAGCATAAACAAAATTTGAATTGCTAATTGTAAAAAACAAAAAAGCAAATATTTTTTCCTCGAGGTATAAAAGCTCTCACTCATCATCTCACCCTGTCCCTCATTACTCGGTCTCTCTTATACATAAAAAAGGCCAAAAAAAGAACATACATTCCCTTAGTTCCTGACTTCACATCAAATAAACTGACCAGCTCAGAAAGATAAGGAATGAGGTACTGGGCCTTGAACAAACTGTTCACCTCAGTTCTGAAAACCAAGATCCTCAAGTGCTAGAGGGAATCAGAAAATGTAATGCAAGAGGTTTTCATTCTAATCAACCAAAATCTAGCAATTCCTGAGGAACGAAGGGGGCCAGAGGAAAGGGAAGGGTAAGAGAATGTAGAGACAAAGTGACACTTCACAGACAAGCAGAACTGGATATTTTCACTGATTAAAAAAAAAGTTTCTTGAGATAACCTCAGACAAAAAATCATGTGTCCACACAGGCACATAATCTAATGAAAGCCAAACTAGGAACAGGTCAAAATACAGGTAAGACCAGAACCTGCGAGACATAGTAAGAAAGGATTCCTGCCAGTGAAGAATCCTAGAGAGGAGATGAGGGATGCTTACTTGACAAAAAGCAGCATTTTAGGCTTGTAGGACCAGAGGACAGAATGCCAAAGGGACTGCAAGGGAAACGAGATGCAAAGAGCAGGGACAGCTGAGAGGAGGAGTGGGGTGTAGGAGGAAATGCAAGTCAAGAAGTAGGTAGGGTGGAAACATGCTGGGCCTTAAAGATGCAGGAGAGGAACTCGAGTGTCATGCGATGCTACAGAACCCAGGAGTTCAGGAAAGGGTTCACAAAGGTCAGGCACTAGCAATATCTGTGCTGTCTGCCTCCAAGACAATTCTAAGGTCCTTAATAGAATGGGGTAAAAGATTGGGCAGGTCAAAACTAGAAGGATAAAACAACAGTCTAGTCCAAATCTTGGCAAAGCACCATGGGATACAACATTAAATTGGTCCTAAACTTGGTTGCGAGATCTCTGAATTTTGAAACATTCCCAGTATTATGCATTTTCATTTCAAACTTAAAATGAAAATTCACAATTAATTAATTGTGAAAGCATATTGCAGCATGGTTGCTCTCTCTCAGTAATACCTAGACGGATTTAAAAGTGAAAAACATAACATGAGTACAGGAAGAAACATATTATAGATTTTTAGGTTCATCTTATATCCCGTAGAAGGAAGAAGGAAACAAAACCAGCAGAACAGATAGCAAGTACTAATACTGCCTCCTACCAAGATGATAAGCATTTGGAGGTGGAACACATCAACTGGATATTCTTGCTAAAATAAAATGTACAACTACCAGCAATACAGTGAGTTAAAGGCTTTTCTTCAGGCTTCAGAGTTAACACAACTGGAGAGTTAAAACACGTTAGAGATACCATATTAGGCTGTCCATTAATCTATGGACTACTCATCTTTTCTAAGTTGTCTTCCAGGCTGCAAATGCTAGAAACGATGTTTTTTTGAAGTTTCAATTCTGAAGCATCAATCAGAAACATATTCTGCAAATGGAGTACTACATAACATAGAGGGTTCTGTGTGAAAGTCACTGGTTACAGTTCTACCCAAGGCTGCGAGAAGCAAACGGAAAAATTAGTCCGAAAGCGTTTTTCATCATCTGGTTGCTAACGACCAAGATCTAATTCCTCTCTGACAGCTGGGTAAAATGAGATAATCAGCCCAGTCCTGCTCTTGAGGGACAGCTGTCCATATCACAGTTGCCATTAACCGTACCTCCTTTCTGACACTTGAAGTAAAAGGCCAAAGATCCTAACTGGGATGCAGACAGAATCTCCCACTACATGAAGGTCAGTTGAAGTTTAGGGGAGGAGGTAGTAAGCTGTAACCTGTGCCTCTGTGGTAAGAATAAACTTCTCTGAAGACACCAGTTATATTTTTAGGGGGGGGGAACCAACCCAAAACAACAAAAAACCAAACCAGAAGTACAATAGTCACAACCCTGTCTTGGACTGGGAAATTACATCCAAACTCCTCAAACTGTTTATTGTATTTCATTCTTTCATTCCAACTTTTCAGACTCCTTATTCTATCTTAGAAACTTGCCTACAAAAGCAGATTTCAAGATAAAACCCAAGAACTTATAGAACACATACTTAAACACTATTATAACCTCCTGATCATAACATAATCCTTTTCCCATAACTCTCTATACCATCTCATTTCATTTTACTTAAGGACTTGACCTGAGAAATGCCACACACTCAGTTCTTAGATGGGAGTTGAGTGCCCATAGGACAGGATCAGACTGCTTCAATCTAAAAAGTCAAGTTTTGTGAGCATGAATGTCCAGATTTAAATTTACAAACCCATACACATGTAGCTAAGTGTCTCTTTACTCAAATGTTGAAGACTTCATTCCTTCTGTTGAAGCCAACTCTATGTTCCTGGGGATTTACAAGAATTAGGCTATTTACTTAGGTACATTAATGTGGTTTTTAAAATCTAATTTTAGGTATTCAGATTTAATATTCTTAATGTAAACTCTTATAGACATAGCACTTTCATTTAAATGTGTCTATAAAGTACCTTGCACTTTCATGAAGACAAATAATACTCTCCCTTTTTCTTTTATGAATACTTTTGTATAAATGGTGCAGAACAGCTGCAGTATTCCATCTCAGAGGAAGCTGCATTTTCACCTGTGACAAACACTTGATGTGAACACATGATCACACTGAAGAGCTATGCTCTCTAAAAATTATTCCCTTTTCCCTTAAATTTATGAGTACGTCCTAGCTTTTGCATAGCTGTGTTTTAGACTACAAGATCTTCAGAGCAGAGATTGTCTTAATTTTGTGTCCAAGTCAGTACTTCATGCTCTGTCAGCAATTAACAAATATATAACAATTAGTCTACAGCACACCACTTTCAGCCTTGTATGTCTGTCATGAATATTTAATACTCAGGCAGCAAGTACAAAAATCTTAATCTTTATCATTAATAGAAGGAAAAAAAATGTTTCATATGCAGAAAGATAATTGTTGTGGAAGAGCAGAATTTTATTAAGACTGGCATATATATTCTGTAAAGTGCTCTGCAATCCATCAGAGCCAAAAGCACTTGAAAAATGTCAAGTCATTACTGTGAGGAAGGGGGCAGCATGAGGTAAATTAACCTCAGGAGCACGAAAAGTCAGTTACCCCCTTGAATGTACAAAGGCCAAAATGCCTCAGTTATCTCTTTCCTCGTGCTAGATAACACAGCTGTACTCAAAACAGGCTGATTGCATAACTACAGGGCAACAGGTAGGAGGGCATCTAACAGTACCCCCAGAACATGTATGCTAGGTGGTTCAGCCTTCCCTTAGAAAGAGGCGCCTTCTGAAGCTATGGATAACTGACAGAATCCTCTGCCAAAATGGGGAATCACTCTGGCATCTTTTGTCTGATCTGGCTAGCACATTACACCAAGGAGTTCCTTCTTTAGGGACTCCCTGTTTAACCATTGCTCTCCCAAAAGGCTTCTAAAAGGGTTCCTGCCCTGGCCCTTTTGATCTTGGATTTCCTCGCTGATATCTCACTGGAAAAAAGAAACAAGAATACTTCAGGTGAGATATCCTTAGGCATGATTCTTCTACTACTGGAATCTGCTTTGGCTTCATTTGAGATGAAATCTCCCTCAGACTTGATTTCTCAGGAAATCACTACCGTGGTGTCAGAATACTCATTTGTGACTGGGAATTAACTGCCTCATTTACAAAAAGCAGCAGCTCAGCTCACATAGCACCAGCATTAGGATTCATGTTCCTAGCCCCTGAACACAGCATAAAGCACAAACGAAGACTGGTGGCAACCGCATGGCTTCTCTCGGCTTTCGGAGCAGGTCCACCAGCACTGTCACGGTTTTCATTCCCAGGCCCCTGCGCACCATAGAACCCACTCTCAAGGGCACTCTTTCCAGAATTCATCCCACAGTCCCTCAGGTACATTAGGACACACATCTCAGAGCACTTGCATGGGGATCTGTACCTCTGGATCCCAAGCACAGTGAGGTCTGCATCGCACAATGATTTTATTCTCAGTTACAAGCACAGTAGAACCCACACGGAGAACTCCACCCCATGAGTGCATCCTTGGACACTGGCACTAGAAATCACTGCTCCTGTCTCCTCAAAGCTTTTTTTGGCCAGTATTACCCTTCTCAGTGACCCCTAAATGACAGAAACTAATTCACACCAGTGATGAAACAGACTGAGCCCAGGATGAATAAACCAGGAAAAAAAAGTAGAAGGGAAAGGGCAGAGAGGTTTCTTACAATTAAATAGGGATAAGGTCTCCCATAAGCTAAATAGTGAGGGAAAGAATCAGGTCAATTCCATACAGCATATAAGGGAGCTAAATGAGGGAAACAGAGAAAGACACACAGAGAAAGAAGCCTGGGGAAAGGTTCAGAAACAGAACGAGAGAAAAGATTAAAAGGAAAGCAGATACAGTGAGAGAAAAAACATGGAAAACAAGGACAGAAGGCGAGAGAGAAGGACAGCTAGGAATAAAGAAGTGATATAATGTGGTCACTCACTCTGTCTGGAAGATTTTCTGGAGGGAGGTGGATTATCTTCAGTGTTGGTTGCTGGGGTGCTGCCCTTCACACTCCTTCTCTGAGACCCATACTCAGAGTGTTGCTGTCAGCTATTCCAAGAGCTTCTTCAAGAAATATTTTGAGGGTGAAAGGATTGTGGATGAAATCAGGATCTTGAGTATTAAAACAATCTGCTTGGGATAGTCAGTTCCCTAAAACAGCTGGTTTTATCCTGGGATGGAGATCCTCTCTCCCTTTTGGCAGCTAAGCACCAAAGGGGTGTTCCCCCGGGAGACAGCCTTTTCACTGACAGTCAGATTATTTCAGAAATCAATTTCCCCAATTTCCCTACCTGGAAATCTCTCTTTTCTTTTCTCTAGGTACACCTTGTCCTTAAAGGTGGCCAAATATCTTTCTCTGAAAAAATTCTTGCTATCTCTGTGGATATTATCAGCAAAATCTGTCTTTTCCTTTCCCTGTAACTAGGAGGTGTGTCTTCTCTCCTTGCACAGGGTATTTGAAGAAAACCCTCTTGGAATTAGGGGATTTGGGATATTCCTTGGGATGAAAGAGGATGGGATCAGTACTGGAAATTACCTTTATCTCCAGTTACCAGCAACTGGAAAAGGAAAGAAAAGCTAAATCTGCCTCTGCTTTCTCTCCCTTGTTTCGCTTTGCCGCCTGCTGAGCAGATGTAAATAATTAAAATTACTAGGTAAGTATCTGGAGCTCCTGCTTATTTCTGTCTTGGGGACTGCCTCTCTTGGGCATACAGGATTCCTTCTGTGAAGACTCCCCTGTTACTATCTGGTCTGGGGAAGGGCTGTCCGCTCTGCTTGAGGGAGGAATTTCCTCAGTAGCAGGGGGGAGTAGGTGGTAAGGGTTATTCTCACAATCCTTAGAAACTGGGATCTGAGGACACCTCTCCCCTCGTATCGAGGGAGCTCCAGAAGACTGTCCCACAGCGAGGAAGAGCAGACCTCCTTCTAGATAGTTGCCTAGGCTGTGTGCCGGGGGCCTCTGCGCAGCCTTGGCTCGTTAGTGGGGAAGGGGGCGAGTGTTAAGCTCCTCACCAGCTGCGGGGAAGGGGCCTGGCAGGGGGGGCCGCCGGGGTGTCCCCGCACCGGGAGCGGGGCTGCCCGGCGGGGTTTGCGGCGATGGGCGGGGCGCGGCGGCAGAGGTCTCTCCCCACCCGGAGGCTACAAGGGCAAGGGTGATCCCCCCACCGCGGCCGTGCCCTGACTTTCCCGCCCCAGGCCCCAGCTCCTCCTGCCCTGGCTCGCAGACCTCACCACGGAGAGCGCGCGGCGGCTCACGGAGCTTGCGCAGGGCTTGCGCGAGCGCCTTGCCGCCTATTCCGCCGGGCCGCGGCTTCGTCCGCCGCGGGACGGCTTCCCCGGCTCCGGTTGCGGGGGCCCGGCCCGGCGGCGCTGAGTCTCTCCAGCCCCCGCCGCTCTCCTCCCGGTGCGGGCTCCACTGCAGGCCCCGGCTCGCTCACCCAGCCGCCCGCTCCCGCCTCCCCGGCTCCCCTGGCCGCAGGGCCGCCCCGGTGTTACGCCGGGCCGGGGAGCTTGCGGTTGAGCCTACCTGGCCTCTACCAGGCCGGAGGCGGGGGAGGCCGCTGCGCCGCGCGGACGCCAGGGCCTCCGACGGCCCGCAACCGCACCGGGGGGCCTGCGATTTTTTTTTCCAACCCCCACATCACCATATCGTGGCCGTTCGACGCCCTCGACCCCCGAGGGCTCGCTGCCCAGCGCAGCCCGCCGCTGTCTTGCCGCCACTCAGCATGGCGGGTATTATCACCGAGCGACAGCCGGTCATCGCCCCCCGCCCGGGGGCTCCTCCACCCTCCCGGCTCCCAGACGGCTGCCCGGGCCCTGGGTCGGGGTCTCCGTCCTGGGTGACCCGCGCTGCTCCCACCGCCCACGCAGTGCTTGTGCCCAGCTCCAGTCCGGGATGCTCGGGGTCAACTTCCACCGCAAAACAACTCTTCTCTCCGTCTCTGGTAATCTTCCCTCACGCCTTGTGTTTGTCAATATCTATTGCAGGGACATCATCAGATCGCCACAACCCTATTAAAAGTCTCATCGCTATCTCTCCTATGTGTTACAACCAGCTAGAACCATATAGGAAACCCCATTAATTCACCTCATTAATGTATATAAATATCTAAAGTGGAGATGCCAAGAAGATAGAGCCAGGCTTTTCTTGGTGATACCAACCACTAGGACAAACAGGCAATGGGCAGAAAATGGTGCATGGGAAATTCCACCTGAATATGAGGAAGAACTTCTTTGCTGTGCAGGTGACTACACACTGGAACAGATTGCCCAGAGAGGTAGAATCTGCCTCACTGGAAATGAATAAGAACTGACTGGACACAATCCTGTGCTCTAGGATGACCTGCTTGAGTAGTGACGTTAGACCAGATGACTGACTGTGGTCCTTTCCGACCCTACCTATTTTGTGATTCTGCAAATTACATACAGCATTGTCCCACTTTAACCCAGTTGCCTGAAAACTGGGAGTCTCATATTGGGGTGTCTCAGGGCTGCAGACCAAGGCCATTATTTTATAGCATTACAGCATTTATAGCATTAAAGAGGACTGTGCAGCGAAACACACTAAGTAGACCAAATACTCCAAAATGTGGATGTAGGAAGGAGCAGGCACTGCCTGGTGTCCCCCTGCACCTGATGCCAGTGTCATAGGCAGGTCGCTTTGACATGTCAATCTGAAATGCACGACCATGAAACAGCCTCCCTCAGGGTCCCTACCCCAGTTCTCTGAAAGACACCTTGCATTTGATAATCTTTTCTCTTTGTAGGTAGTTTTGCATCTGCATCCTAAATGGTAGCACTTCAGTAAGGTTTGGAGCAGAGGACAGCACACATGCTGGGAGGAAATGGCATTTTCTGAGTAATTTTTTTTTCCTTCTGGAAACTGTAATGTGGAAATTGTTCTGATGGTAGAAGGTGTGTTGTAATATTTGCTGCTTCTGCAGGGCTTAGTTTACCATTGCACCTGCAATGACTCCTTGCATTCCTTCAACCTGTCAAAACCTGTGCCAAAGTTCAATGCCTTCATTTCAGGAAGTCAGTCACCATCCTCTCAAGAAGCTGTAGGTCCTCCTTTTTCCACACCATTCTTCTGCTCCAATGCCAGCAGCTCTAGTCATAGCTCTTCTCCCTATGCTACTTAAGTGTTCTTCCCTCTTTCAAGGAGGGTTCCCTGTCCCTTTTCCCATATTCATATTATCTCATTACAGACCCCACTATGGTGTTCCTGATCATTACCAAGGGCCAACAACCACCTCCTTCCCTCCCACCACTACAGCAGAGCTCTGTCCTTTCTCCTAGCCTCACTCCAGTCCTGGGTGAACATCTTAGCTTCAGTTCCCTTGTTCTTCTGCCCCTCCTTGGACTTCTGTTTAGGCTATGTGGTCTTTGGGTCTCTGCTATTTCTATATGAAGTCGCCCAGTCCCCCTCTAGCTGGGATTTGTGTCCATACAGTGCTCGGGCTCCTCTTTGCTGGGAGACAAGGCAGGAGCACCACTGTGCTGGGAGGCACTGACGGGTGGTATCTCCGAGTTGTTTGATCTGTAGCCAACTGCAGAGGTGTTAAAAAGCTGCGGTTGGACTCGACGTGTGCCAGGCATCCAGTGTGTGTTCCCTACTTATTTTTCATTTTGATTTCAGGATCCTCTCTCCCAAATGAATACCTGAAATACTGCCTGCTTTTTATAGACAATAAAAATATATGATGTAACTTAACTTGTTCCACTACTTGAAAGAATGTAAATACAAAAATTTGCATCCAACATAAAAAGTGCCCTAGGGAGGCAGGGCAAAGGATAGTGTGGCAGAGACACACAGAGGTGAATGGATCATGATCCATCATAATATTTAGCATTCAGAGAACAAAGACACATCCCAAAGACTTTCCAAGCTAAGTAGAAGATAGAGCAGATGGAGACATGGGGGAAAAAAGTAAACTAGTCACCATGTAACTTATTTTTACATTACATTCCGTGTATTTTATGCTTCTTCCAATTTTTTCAAGATGCCACTGGTTTTGTGCATGACTGAATTGTTAATATTTGTCTAAGGAGAGCTGTAAATTTTGACAGATGGGTAGCGGGCAGTTGGGGCTTCTGGCATCCAGGAAGGTGTAGGAGGTGGCTTTGTTTTTTGGCTGTTAGGACATTGAAACTCACAGTATTTGGGAAGGAATTCTCTTCCACATCCTGACTGAAGGACTGTTCCTTCCATTTGCAACTAGTAGTAAACAGGCATCTCAGCAACCCTGTGTAACATGCAGGTACCCTAAGGTGTTTTTCTCCCTGGCTAGGGTTTGGCATTTGGCTTGTGGCTTTTTTTCAAAAACTCTTTTTATCTAGGAAATCCTTTCTTTTATGTACTTGTGTGTAAGTACGAGAATGGCTGAGGGAGCTGGGGGTGCTGAGGAGGCTGAGTGGTGACCTTATTGTCTGCAACTACCTGAAAGGAGGCTGTAGCCAGGTGGGGGTCAGCCTCTCCTCCCAGCTAGTGACAGGATGAGAGGACATAGTCTCAAGCTGCTCCAGGGGAGGTTCAGGTTGGACATTAGGAAGAATTTCTTCACTGAAAGGTTGATTACACATTGGCACGGACTGCCCAAGGAGATGGTGGAGTCACTGTCCCTGGAAGTGTTTAAGACTGCATGGCATTTAGTGTCATGGTCTAGTTGACATGGTGGTGCAGTCACAGGTTGGACAAGATGATCTCAGTGGCCTTTTCCAACCTAGTTGATTCTGTGACTCTGTAAACGTATATGTAAAAATTTAATTATGTTACAAGCTCTGAATGACTTCTCAGAGTACTCTATGGAAGCGACATACTTACCTGGGTAACGACGCATCTTACACAATCAAGAAGCCAAAACTGGTGGTTTAAAACTCGGCACTTTAAACACGTTTAGAATCCAAACTACAAGAAAGCCCGTGATACCTGGTATCCCCACCAGTGCCTGGTATACCCACCAGTGGGTAACCCCACTGGACTTTCCGGGAGCTCGGGAGTCTCAAACGTTGGAAAAGCGTCAAGGGACGTGTTTGCTGGCCCAGATCGGGACATGCGGGAGTGCAGACACTCCGTCTCCAGCCACCGCTCCCCGTCTCAGCAATAGGAATCTCTCATGTGACAGGCGCTTAT
>NW_021940836.1:681536-711965 GCF_001715985.3 Manacus vitellinus
CAGTTTAAGACTATGTCCTCTGGTCCTGGAGGCCTTTGAATTTAATTTAGTCACTCACTCTGCAGGTATGACTGAATTCTCAGGGTGAAGTGTATCCTCTTCTCACTTACACTGCACTCAGGCTCTCAGGAATGGAGCGTGTTCTATATCTTTCAGCTATTGCCTTCCTGAGGAGTGTGACACTGTAACCCTTCCAGGTTGCATTAAAAAAATCAAATCAGCTGTGCTCCAGAGTTTTAGTCACTGGTGAAGATAATGGAATATTTTGGGTAGTCAGAAGCCTCTCTGTCTCTCATTACTCATAGAAGTGATTTCTACATGGACTGTCCTGTCTCTGCCATTATCCCACCTCTGCTTTCAAGTAGGAGCTGCTACAGTATGAACTCTTCCCTGAAATCCTCAGAAGTCCAAGACAGGGACATTGGCTGTGCTTCCAATACAGAGAGGCTTTGTCAAAAGAAGGAAAGTCCCAGCATTCATTTCTGACTGATGGTTTGGTCTTTGTTTTCTCCAGGCCTGACTCTGTGCAGGCTCCATGCCATCACACATTGCTGTAATAGTCATTTTTCAGGCTACAGCTGCACTTTAATGTGCTTTGAAGCAGGTAGTTCTGTGAATTACAGAACTAACAAAGCCTGGTTCCTTACCAGTTTTGGTCTTGTAATTGGATTCTTTGATGACTGACAAGGCACAAGTTCTAACTGAAGCTTTTCCCCTAATTGGTGCATTTGTTATGTCTCTTTTCATTCTGGTTCTCTTAAGCCTTTTAAATCTCTAGTTTGTACCATGACCTTTCCCTCTGCAAGGGCAAAAATAAAGTCTGTCTTCTGTATTTGGTCCCTTATTTCCATGAACCCTACATGAGTTCTTGTTTTTTAAGATCTCTGCAAGGGACCTTCATTCTTGTCATAGCTTTATAGCAGAGGTTTAAACCTGGCTCACCCACTTTTCCCTTGATCTTATAGACAGGCATAGTGGCTGTAGATAAGTACAGGGACAGAGTAGGGCTCATTCCCAAGGATCATGAGCAGAAGGAGACTGCTCCCTCTGTGTCCTGAGGTCAAATGCCCTATTTGAAAGCAAGACATGCCAGCATATCTTAGGTAAATGCTCTTGTTATCCAGCATTTTTTATCCAGGTAATTGGAGGCAGTTGCTTTTCTAAGGCTTTTTTTTCTCCTTGAACATTTTTCTCCTTGTGTGAATGATTGATTAAATACTCACAGAGACAAAAATTGGTGGATGATAAACCCCAGCCTTCAGGACATTCAGGCAGTATATGGGAGATACCAGGGAGATACAAAAGGACAAATACTTACAGCAAAATGCTCAACTGCATGTTCAGATTGTGGTATCTCTGACAGAAAGCACTGCGGGGAGGCAGGAGTTGGAATCCAGGTTTCCCACAAACTGCAGAAAATATTTTAACCATGATGTGCTTGGTCTGCCCAGCCCTTCCTATGAGTTCCCTGTGGTCAAGCTGTGCTCTGAATGGGCCTCTGGGAACGATGTCTTGTTCAAAGATTGGTAAGGGAAGTTCGTACGTAGGAGTCTTGATCTGGAACTCCCATTCAAGCTGAAAAACTTGGAGGTGAAGTCAGAACTGTCAGCATCAGCAAGTGCCTACATGATTCTAAGTAATACTTAAATGCAGACTCCTGCATGATTTCTGTGCTTGCAAGGCTAGAGAGTAGAGGACCCCTGGGGATGAGATTCCTGGCTGTCATGATCTGGCAGACCAGGATGCTGAGGTCTTCAGAACTGTTTTCAGTGGCCTAGGGTCTGTTGTCCTCTATTCTAGCAGACTTGGATGAGAAAAAGGCACTTTGCTGGGAAGAGAAGAAGACATCAGTGAATGAATTGAATTTGTTCTGTGTACATTTTTAATTCATGCTGGTTTTCTGTCAGTGTAAAACATCTACAGAGTTTTCCATGAGAAAATTATTTCTGTGATAATTGCACTTTCCCAACTCAGAAGGTTTATGTAGTGTTACTATGTTAAAGATTATGAAGTACTCACAAGTGAGACATATCAGTAGTTGTACAGACAGACAAATTGATAATGACGATCAGATTCTAGGGCCCAAAAGCTCAAAAAGATACTGTTACACATTATACTGCCATAGGCTCAATGAATACAAAGTACAGCAAAGTTGTGAAGTGATTTTCCTCTAAAAAGCCTACACGAAAAGGTACCTTCTTAGTCAGCAATTCAGATGCTTAGATGTGTTCTGACTAATCTTCTGACTTGACAGGCTGAAATAATTTGTACTATTTTTCCTGCTTGTTAGCCCTGCAGAATTAAAATAGCCCTGAGAGAGGAAGCTGGATACTGCTCCTTGCTGTTGAATTGACAAAATTGTATTCTAAATTTCGGATACTTAGAGTGAACAAACCAAAAGATCAATTGGTAGCTGTCCTTAAAGGAAAACCCTGTTTGGGTCTTCATATCGAGCAATGGTGCTGCCAGGGAAGGAAAGCTGTGGACACATTCCCAGGGCTGGCAGCTAGGAAATCTCTGTCTGTAAGTGTGGACAGAAATTGCTTGAAACAGTAAATGAAGAACAACCTGAAGTCACTTTTCAAAGAGCCACTACACTTCACAGGCACTGAAGCACAGTAAGTCTGATTAACAGCCTGTCTGCCACTTCAAAAGCAGATGGTGTGAAAATGCAGACAGGATATGAAGTTTGATCGCAATAACTCAAACTAATGAGGGGTTCATGCCATTGCATTCTGACTGAGAAGCAGACATCAGACTTAATAGTAAAAGATTAAAATCCTTAGAAGTGCCGGTGGATACCTATGATATCAGCAATAATAATAGTCCTGGATGACAAGTGTTCCCGTGGATCAAAAGGAAAATAGGATACCTGTGTGACTTAACTTATAATTTTGGAGTCATGCAAGAGGTTTTTCAAAATTTACAGTAGGGAGAAGCTTGAATTTGCAGCATTTAATAATTAGGAGGGAAGATACAACAGGGAGTTGCAGAGCAAACAATGAAATGAATAAAAAGGATAAATGAGAATCTTACAGGGTGTGAGAGCCAGGAAGCCTGTGAAATAATTAATGCTTGTGTTGGATCAAGGGAGGTTAAAGAGAATATCGAAAAAAATTTTGCTTTTTCTTATACACCTTCAGTTTTGAGACTTTTATATTCCTATCCTGCATGCATTCTGTTTATTGCAATGAAGCAGCTTTTGAAGATTGAGGTCTCCTAAGGAGGAATGTTGGACCAAACTAATTATTTTAAACATAATATGGTATAGCTCCAAGAATTCCAGAGAACTTCAAGTGAGGAGTACTTGGGCGTCTTGGCTCCTTGGGTTAGTAAAAATATTTGGTCTCTCATAGAAATCTGCTATGGAACCAGAGCATCAGAGGACACAATACAGATAGTACCCTCAATTTAAGAAGAGGTGCTGGGGATGAACCAGGGAAGTAGAATAGAGAAGCTTTTATCTGTTTCTTGAAAGCTGGTTGGAATGGTAATTAAAAATATGTCAAAACACCTGGAAGATTATGATAACCAAGATTAATTCTTTAAGCAGAGAATATCTCATAAATCCTCTTCTCAGTTTTCTGGATGTGCCAATAAAGAAGTTAATAAAAGAGAAACATTTAATCTGATATATTTAGATTTTTAAAAGGCCTTTGAGACTGCTCCACAAAAGCTGAATCTTGATAGGGAAAAGGGATTACTAATGAAGGTCACTCCGGGGCCTTATCTTGTTTCATATTTGAATTCCTGGCCTTGGCATAAATAAAAAGAGCATTTGGATGAAATTTGCTGATGACACAAGGACAGAATGATCAGGATGTTATAAACGAATACTGAAGGATGGATGAAATGAAATCTTGGATGAGATTCAGGTATGCAAAATTTACAACCATGAATATAGGGACTAATAACTTTTTTTTTCCTGGGAATTCACCAACTGGAAATGAGAGAGAAGGACCAAAAGGATCTTTGAATATTAGCTGCTCACAAACCATAAACTGCTAAAAGGCAAGTGGGATCCAGGAAATTATCAAAAAAAATTTCTATTAAAAATATCTCATATAGAATATTGTGAATAATTCTGATAATTCATTCTCAATAAAGATTCATTCAAATGGAAACAGATGTAAGAATGGCTTAGAGGATTTTCTGGAGAACGGAGATCCTATCACCAAAACTTTGGTTTAAAAAACTTGTGTAGTAAAATGGAGACTAGGAAGGATCTGATGGCTGTCCAGATACACACTTGATGGTAACCAACAGGTAGGGAAAGGAGCTGTTAATTGGAAGGATGCTACTAATTTAAGAACAAATATGTATAGAGTGGCCAAAGTTAGCGTGAGCAGTAGGAAAAGACAATGCAGAATTAATTAGGGACTTTCCAAAATGTCCTTCCCCCAGTTTTGCAAACAAAAAAAATGTTAAAAATTTTTAAGCATTACAGTGTAAAATGAAAAGAATTGTCTTTGAACAAGAACTGTCTCATAAGCAGCAAACAGAGGGTGGAGCTGAACAATTTGCATAATGGCAAAAGGTTAAAAGCAGAATGTCTTAAGGATTATCCTGTGTCCTGTGTTGTGTTTCTTTATTGTTCACCTGGGAAGAGGAGGGAGAAGTGAACAATGAATCAGCATCAGAGTAGCCATGTTAGAGAGGTCTCTGGGAGACTTCAGTCAGACCTAAACAGGGAAGGCGACTGGGCAGCACAACAGTAATTGAAATGCAGTGTCAACATTGCAATTGCAAGGCTTGATGTTATCCTTCTGTGGTTTAAATTATAATAATGATAGGCATGAGATTTCAGCACCAGTGGGGACAATCTTGTCTGAATGCTCTGGAGAGAATACAGAACTCTGCCCTCAAAGAGGAGACTTCAGGAAATGGTGACTTGAGTGAGTAAGGCATGTAAAAACTCCAAGACATTAGAAAAACAGAGGTTGCAATTTTGAAAAGGAGAGATATAAAAGTGGACAGACAGTTTATAAAATAGTTGCTAGAGTAGGAAAAGTAGACTTAAGAGCTTCTGTTCTGCCTGTATCATAATATGAGAACAACAGGACCATTCAGTGAAACTGGGGAGTGAAAATGGGGAAACTCTTTTCCATATCATGAGATTACACTGGAGAATTCATTGCTGAAGGAAGTGGTTCAGCCAAATACTTCACTAGTTTTCAGAAAGAACTGAAAATTTATGTAGCTCTCATGACTGTCTAGTGCTGTCATCAATGTTAACACACTTGAGACAGAGGTATTTGTTAGGGTTACATACCCACAAACTGTTCAGAGTTTCTGAGGGGGAACATCCTGGCTGAGGATGCTGAATTAGCTGTTAGAGGACTGATGCCCAGGAGAGACGATAGCAAAGAATGTCCCAAAGGTGTGTGAGTCAGACCAAAACATAACTGAATTTAAAATTAAGATACTGAGCTTGAAAAGGGGGCTGGCTAAGGTTTCCTTTCAGAGACAGGCATCTGCTGTCCTACTCTTTCACTCAGCCTGAGGCAGTAGAGTGGAAACAGGAAAAGGAAGCAGCTATTTAACTTTAATTCAGTTTCTTCTCTGAATTATTAAAACTTTCTGATCAGTCCGCATTTGAAAGCACGACATACTCCTTCAAGTGGTGTTACCACTGGCCAGACATGGTCCTAATTAGTTGCAGGATTTTTTCACAGTATTGCTAATTATGTTCCAAAGTTGTTGGTTTATAGGAATAGTCAGGATCAGATGCCCTTCTGTCCAAGGAACGAGGAATGGGGACAACTATGTTCCTGTGCATAATCAGAAGATTTTTGACTCAAACATTTGACTCAAGGATGTGAGAAAACACAGGATGAACAGAAAGGGGAAAAATTATTTAAAAAAGGCTTGTGTAAGGTTTTCATTGAATGGCTGCTGTCCAGAAAATACTGTCCTTTGCTTAAGGACTCTGTGTCAGGGGAAGTGATTACTTTATAACTTGGTAGCAAATTGGTAGTAATATTTGCAGGGTCCCTGAACACCAGTAGGCCTGGTTCAATCTGTGAGCCTTGAAATCTTTACATGAATCATTCCTAGTCCTTCTTAAGAATCAGTATGAGGCAGCAGTTTTGCTCTGGGTTGCTTAAAATGACATTGCTGAGGTTATGACATGCAGCTGGGGCTGATGCAAAATATTCAGAACTAAGTTAGTTCTGCAGCCTCTGGAAAAATCACTGTTAGCAAAATGAGTAGCCATATACTCAAAATGACCAGTTGTGGCCTGGGAGACTGGTTTACCATTTGTATCCTATTGGATTAAGAACTTCTATGCTTCCCCAACTCCAGCTTTGTAGTGATTTTTAACACATGCAAGCCAGTAGCTCAGGGATGCAATGAAAGAGGTACTTGTATTTCCCAGTATTTCCTCTTCAGTTCTTGATAGGTAGCACAAGATTTAAGAAAGCTCTCCTTTACAGCTCAGAAACATTGTGGAGATCTGTAGATGAAGCTCTGGGAACAAGGAACACTATGTTAAGTATTCAGAGTAAACTGGCTTTGCTTCAAATCAGCATTGGCTTTGGTTCTTTCAAGGAGTCTTCATGTCTGGGATCAAATCAATGGTAGTTGTGGGGAAGAGCACAACTCTGTGGTAGAGCAGTGCACTTGACTTGGTGACAACAGTGTTTCCAGTAACTTGGATCCTCAAAACTAGTAACAAGCTCTAGTTTTCTGAAGGCAATGCAACTTAAAAAAAAAAAAAAAGAAATCAATAAACTTGACTCTGTCATCATAGTGAATCAAACATTACTTGTAGAGACATGCTAGTGAAAGATGACTTTGAGCCTAAACTGCATTTGTCCCTTGCCCCAAATTATTTTGGTACCATGCAGAAAGCCTAAAGTAATTGGGAAATATGAAAAGTGAACAAAGTGTTGATAAGTTAGTTCTGTGCCCATTCGGAGAGAAAGGCTCACTCTGGTAGTAAATTAAACGAGACTCTTCTCTGGCTCTGAGGCTAATGAGCATGGAGTGGCCACAGTGCTAAACTCTCTTACCCTCCATAACAGTCTGGCTGCAAGCAGACTACCTTCCGGAACATTCCTTGCTGTGTGCTGATTTCTAAACTGTAAGGAACTGTTAAGAAGATTGCTAGTGGGCTGCTAATTAAACTTTAAACATCAAATGTGCAGGGGAACACTCCCAGTCACCATGTCATTTACTAGTGTGGTTGTGTAACCAAATAATCTCTGTCACAAAGTAATGTGGAGTGAATGAAGATCTGCTCCTGGGCTAAATTGAAGAAGACCATTAACATTCTTAACAAAATCCTGTGTCTATGAAGTTTCTAGAGACTATGAAGTTTCTCCTGTGTCTTCCAGACCCATGTGATCCACTGCCATCATACTGTGGTGGGACGAGGTTACCTCATTTTGGAGCAGAATGATGGGCTGACAGGTTGGTGGGGTGTCTTGGGCTGTCTACATTTGTGATGTGTGTGGAATCAAGTGTTTAACTCAAAATGGCCCTCAAATGATTCCTCCCCTGCCTTACAGCAGCATGGTGGCAAACCACTGTCTAGTGTCTGTCTCTGCTCTCAATTGCGAAGGCACTGAATATGGGGCTGAAACGTGAAGCTGCAGAGAACTGGGTGTGCAAATCACTGCCATTTATGAGCCCCTCAAACATTCAGCCTCCCTGTCTTGACAGTGGATGTCAGAACTGATGTAGAGAATAAAAAATGAATTAACTAAAGTGAAGGAAGGATTTTTAAAGCTGCACCAGGACTTTTCCAATCAGCCCGTGTTGGAAGTGGAGATGCTGCATTATAGAGTTCTTTCCTGGGACCTGAGGGTCACGGTACTGCCAAATATCCACACAAAGTCCCTCTCCCTTTGGTTTAACGTTGTAAGTGCAGCTCTGCTGACTACTGTCTCCTGGGGTCTATATAAAGGGTTAAAAGTAATTCCTCACTTTCTGCAGTGGAGGGCTTGTTTGTCATCCACCTCTGGCAAGCAAAGCAAGAGCACACACAGGAGACTTGGTCAAAAATAACCTGTGACATAGGTGAACAGCACCAAAACAACATTGATGGTCTTCTTTAGTTTCGTGTGGCAAGGGAAGGTTCAGCTCCGAGATGGGGCTAGTGAAGGCACTGGTGCACTTCCACAGATTGCATCAGATGGGGCAGCTGCTGCTGCTGGAGAACCACCATCCACACAGAGCTGGAGTATGGCTGGCTGCTCCTGGGATTTTATCAGCTAAGTTACTGGGAGTGACAAGATGTCATGAGTCATCTCTGCCTCCGGGAAAAACAGAGTGGGAAATTCTCCATGGGCTCTCTGCCTGACTGGTAAAGGCAGTTTGTTGGAGTTTAGGCAAGATGGTTGTGAAGGAAATTGGGTGGTTCCAGCAGGCAGATGTGGCTAGGCTGGAGCAGGGAACAGGGACAAGAGCAAGGTTGGCATGGGGGGAGACACAAAGGCAGGCTAAGAGTAGGGAGAAGCAAAAACCAAAGGAAGATTACAATCAAATGCCGTTAGGGTGCCCTGCTTCTGCATTGTCCATGGATTTGGTGCCCTCCTTAAACAGGAAGGGAATTATTCTCTACCAGGGAGTAATGAGTCAACAAGAGGGTGAATTTGTGGCTACCTGCAGAAATGCTGATGCTACAGTTTAAGCCAGGCTCCAGCAGAAGCTGCAATAGTACCCACAAAAGGAACGTGTCGGGGCAAACCATCTGACGTGAAAACTTTCATGAGTCCTCTGCTCCTAAGCCAGCAATGGGATGGAGCCCTGGGCTAGATAGAGAGGGAGTCTGAGGCTGGATGGTGGTTCATATGTTCCTCCACAAGCAGGGGTGCAATCCTTTAAGGAGATTTCTGCAACAGGCAGATGGGGTTGGTTATTGTACATTCATTAGCTGACTGACTGTGGATGACTCATTCAACAACTCTCAGACCTAGACTGAAGATTTTTAATTTAGATGAGCTAAAGTGTAGGTTTAAGAGGTTAGGAGAGAGTCTTGACTACAGCATGTGGAATAGTCAAGAAAATTGCCAGTGTTGAATTGAAAACTGCAGAGAGTGCTTGCAATGACAGGTATAACTTTGAATCTAGATATAAAATAAAATAAAATCTAATAGCATTAACATTCTCCCCTGTTCCAAGATCACCTGGTCCAACTTCTGATGGATAACCACCTTGTCAAATAGACCATAGCACTAAGTGCCACGTCCAGTCGTTTCCGGAACACTTCCAGGGATGGTGACTCAACCACCTCCCTGGGCAGCCCGTTCTAGTGGAGGAGAACAAGCCCCTCTCAGAGAATGGTGAGGATGTGGATCTTGGCAATTTGTCTGTATTTCCAGGTGCTCTTCAGTTACCACCAGATGGCAACAGAAATCCGTTTCAGCGCAGCAGGATTCGGCAGAAACTGCTCAATTCCAACTGCTTTTCAAAAAAAAAAAAAAAAAAAAAAAAAAAAAGAAGCTAACGTGATTTTATCGTCACTAGTCATCTATGCGTTGGCTTTCGGTGAAGTTGGGTCCTTGAGGACAGCAAAGAAGTGGTGACTGGCGAGCTGAGCCTTCACTGGCTGGTGGTGGGCTGGTGCTCTGGGCCCCTCAGACTGCTGTGGGCAGCTCTTGCTGGTGGTTCAGAGGAGCGAGGATGTGCCAGCCCACACTGCCTCTGCTGGCTATGCAGATGTGATCTCGATGACCCAGAAACAAAAATAGCTAGGGGTGAATTCAGGGCAGGCATTGAGGGAGATGATCAGGCTTTGTGAGGACCCCTAGAAGCACTGTGGTGGGGAGCAGTGCAGTCCAGTTTGGGGGGTGATGGCAGACAAAGGAGGGCAGGGCTGCTCAGGCACCCAGAGGTGTCAGACTGATGGCAGTCACTGCCGTGGGATTTATCCTCACATCAAAATTCGTTTTCTCTGGCAGCCTCGGTCATCATTTTGACCTCAGATGACTTGAGCATGGTTGCCATGGGAACCGGATTGCTCTTCCCTCCAATCCCCTCCACTTATTGCGTCTGACAAGCAGCTAGCTGTTCGTCAGACATTTCAATAAATCACCCATCCCCTCTGTGGCCTCTGCCGCCAGTCGGCAGGTGGTCCTGCCTGTCCCTGCCCTCCTGTTTTGCAACAGGTAAGGGAAGCGCTGCCGGATCTTAGCTACTCTTAAGCACAAGCACACTGCTTAGCAAACCCTGCCCATGAGCGGGAGAGCCGGTTTCCTGGGGCAACGGGCACATTTTTCTACACCATAAATAACTGTCAGGATACATCAATGCACACCTCACAGGCTGCCCTGGCTGGGCGCCAGGGCTCGATTCAGAAGCGAACAGCGTCAGACAGCTAAGTGACTGCAGGAAACTGCAGGAATCCCTAAAAATGGCCCTCTCTTGTCCAGGATTGGCAGGGCTGAGCTTGCGAAAGAGGGTTTCCCCTTAACGCACACAGCTAATGTAGCTAATAGAGCTAATTTAGCTAATTCGGAGACGGGCTGGCTCATCTGTCAAATCCTGGCAGCATTACAGCCATTCAGAGAAAGCGAAGAGAAAGGGAGGAAGGAAGAAGGAGACGGAAGGAGAGGAGACTGGTGAGGGAAACGGGGAAAGAGGAAAAGGGAGCGGGTGGGGCGAGGAGAGGCAGCAACGTGGAATGACTGGGAGGGCAGCTGGGAAGCTGTGTTATGGGCACCAGAGAGGAGGGTGGGGCACAGCCAGAGTTAGGAGGTTTGGGAAATGAACTCATGTTGAAATGAATGCTTACCAAGGTTTAAGTACCCCAGAAAACCCATCTGACACTTGTAGCTAAAAACAAGATAAAGGAAATTTTAAGTTGTAAAAGGATCTAGAGCTGGGAACCTTAGAAAACATGAGACTTGGCTGTAAGCCTGCAGTCTTAACACATAGGAAGGAAATACAAAAACTCTCTGCAATACACATACAGCAGACATGACATACATTGCAGGTCCCCTGCAACAAAACAGCAAGAGTTCTGCAGTTGCCAAATAGTGCCTTCTATATTGCATTATCAACAAAAAGGCTCTAGGAAATTTTACAGATCTGTGAACATCTGGGGAGCAGGCCTAGAAGCTCCCACTGCCTGACAAACCAAGACCATACATCAGTATTTCTTTAAGTACAAAAGGATATGGCAAAACAAATAACTCTTTCCCATGCTATTTAGCATTATCCAGAATACATTATGGATACATGTGCCTACATGTAAATGATCTGGCCTTTTGGGTCTTCCTGTGTATCATTTTCTTGTAGCTTCTGCAGTGAGGAAAGCAAATCCAGGCCACTGGAGGAAACGGCTAGGAGCCATAAGGAGATAAGAGTGTTGCAGTATATTAGCGTGCATTTCAAGACAAAAAAGACCCACTAATTGACCTTAAAGTTGTTTGAGTAACACAAAATAGATACCTGGAATTGAGCTAAAGTTCCCCCAATAATTCAGCCATCCTCAGCCTCAAAGAAGAACTTTGTGGTTCAGCTAACAGAGGTAGTTCGGGCTCACCCGGGTCCCGTTGCCTCTGGGGGCAAAGAGGGGGCAATCCGGAGCCCCCCCGTCCCAGTACACCGCGCCCTGCCCGGGGCCCCGTGCACCGGCCAGCAGAGGGGAGTGTTGGAGTGAGCTGGATCCCGTTGCGCAGTCTGATTTTTGCTACTGCCTTCCCGTTCCTGGGTACCAAAGGCACGAGTGGGAAGGTGGAATCAGGCCTCCTCCTTGTTCTTGGTATTAGCTGTTACTCAGCCCTATCTGTAACCTTTTGCCTTCATGCTTTCACTGCAGCCTTATTTTCTAGTCTCTCTTTGCCTCCCCGTGTGATTAGCGACAGTCTTCCTGAATCATGACCTCACCTTATCCATATCTAAGACGTAAAAGAAGTTCTTTGTTCTTCTCAAAAAAAAAAAAAGTCTTTGAGGCAGGAGCGATAAACTTGGAATGAGAAGCAAGCACATATTAACATAAACACATGCAAAGGGGAAGCAGCTTGCGTCCTGTTTAGGGTGATGATCAAGTTGTGCAAAGGAGCCTTTTTTGGTGAGAAAGGGAGGAAAAAGCGATGTTTCAAAAGATAATGACCAGAACAAAAATGAGGAGAGACTCTTGGAAAGATGTCAGAAACTGATAAAAACTAATAAATATGCAAAGAAACACTGATTTCTTGCCTCAATTAGGATTTAAGGTACACTTCTTAGATTCTAATGTGATCCAGTTAGTCTAACATGACTTAAAGCCGGTCTGCTGTGTCCATATTAGACTGGTTAAATGACTGCATTATCCTTTGTGGCTAACATCAAACCTTAAACTCTGTCTAGATTAATCCTGAGAAAGAGAGGAGGTGGTAGGTATTCTAAAAAATTAGGCTGGTGAGGAGAAAGATGATGGAGAAGAGATGATGCAGAAGATAACTGTTGCAAAGGCAAGGGGGATGTGTAATGTGCGCAGGAGATGGACAGTGCTGGGTACAGAGCACAGCACAGAAGTTTGGGGTGAAAGGGGACAGGAGAACAAGTACATGGCAGATGTGTGAGGTAAGAAGAATAGGCTGAGGGATCCAGTTGCACATTCCCATCAGGTTACCCATCTTGGAGCAAGCTTTGGCTGCAAAGATGCTAAGGTGGAAGAGAATAGAAGAAGTGCCAGGAATTTCAGTTGCTGTGGAGGTGGGGAACAGGGGATAATGGGATTACAAAATTAGAAGTCTATTTCCAGGTCTGGCATGACTGATCCTTGTCATATGGCAAGAGCATTAAATAACTCTGACCTTTGTTGGGAATATTTGTTGCCGTTATTGTGGAAGTTTCTCTGTGCAGTCCTTAACATGGTGTTCTGGGCAAAGGACTTGATGACAAATCAAGGCTGACTTTGTCTGGAGCAATATTAATATGCCCAAGACGATCCTCTTGTTCTAAGGCCTTGCTGGCTACAAAGGCTCATGTTGACATTGAATCTAGCTGTACCTATTTATGAGGGGAAGTAAATTGGCATTCATCTCAGTGGGATAATTATTCTGCTATGGATATCCTTACATCTGTTTCTATGCAAAATAAAAACTACCTCAATCAGTAACAAATACCCTGCTTCCAAAGCCATTTTTGTCTGGAGACAACTTTGAAACAACTTGCACATCAAAACCTGATCATATAACTATAAAAATAACCATTCATTGTGAAACAGGCTGATAAGAGATTTTTATAACAGATCTGAGACAACATGACTCACATGAAAGACTACAAGGGGAATTTGTTTACCCTTCTCAAGAGCTCCCCATTTGTGACCTGCACTTTAACAAATTCAGAGAAAAAGTCTAAAATTATTCCATGCACAACACAAGAATCACAAACATTTTTTGTGCTCATTTGTCCCATGGTGGGGTCAAAGAAAGCATCGTCAGAAGTCATCATGTTTTAGCATGCTCACAGATAACATTCCTTGTCTGAAAGAAGGAAAACAGCCTTTAACAAAATCCATGAGCCACAGTAACTCCAAAATAGTCGTAATTGTTGCATATGTAGAGGCAGAGTCCTTATCCCAGGTGGAGCAAGTCAGGACACCTGATTGGTTCAGCTATGAATGAAAGACAACTTGAAAGCTTTAAAGGGAAGGAAGTGCCCTGTAGCACTGCCAGGTTTTCCTAGAAACGGATGAGAGATTATGAGGTCAGAGAGATTTCACCGTGCCCTGTGGCAATCCCAGAGGCACCAGGGAACTGCTGCAGCCTACTTATGTTTAAAGATCCAGCCTGACTGGGTCCAACCACAGGGTCTGTGTTTTTGTCCCTCCAGCTCCTCTGGGGAGCAGGGAAAGCACAGCAAATCAAGGGACCTTGTAGAGCCTGCACACCATGGATCTGTCCAGGATTGCTGGTCTTGGCTTAGTGCTGACATGCTGGCTCTGTCACTGTGCCACTGAGATCCCCTCAGCGACACCTCTGCACCAGCCTCTTGGACAGGAGTGGGGTAGAGGGAGAGCAAAGGTGAGGAGAAAGGACATAAGGGACAAGTGAAAGAGCAAAGGAGAGGAGGTCCTGAAGGTCTGATCTTGGATTGGATCTGAGACCCAGCAGTGCTGGAATCTGTTTTACTGTCTCCAGCGTAGCCAGATCCCAGTTCCCTTGGCCTTCTGTTCACCAGGATGAGCAGTCCTGTTTGATTGGTGCTCGTGGCTGGGCAGAAAACAGAAGCTTTCTTAGGGGACAGGTATAAAGAGATCAGCCCCTTCGTTCTTCACAATGGGACAAGATGGCACAGGTGCTGGTCCAGATGTAGCTCCTTCTTTTGCTGTGCTGTCTTTCACCTTTTCCTCAGTGAAAGCAGGTGAGACTGGCAGGCTATGTGGGGGTTGGAGATCGAGCCAGGTCAGCTGAGACTGGAAGCCTGGCGGGGAGAGCAGTATCACAATCTCCAGAGCAGAGCAGGAGCTATTGCCCTCAGGAAAGTACTTAGAGAGTGGGAGGGTAATTCCATATCGTGGAATTAGGAAGGCAGTGGAAGAAAATGTCAGGGCAGGTGGTGAGGGCAAAGATTTGCAATGGTAACAGAGCTCCTCCTCGAGGATTACCTGAGTGCCGTAACAGAGGGATGCTGCAGATAGAGGGGGCCCCAAGAGAAAGAGGCTTGTGGGAGAGCTGTTGCAAGGTAGGAACGACAGAAGTGGTATCTGGGGTGAGCAGATGCAGGCTTGTCTGTGGGATTGCTGTGTTTAGTTTCCATGCAATTTTTCAGGTTGTGATAACTGGCATTTGCAGGATTTGTGCACTGGGTGGGATAGGTGACATATATTCTCCTTTTCTCTTTGAAAGGGAGTTAAATTCATTGTCACTTAAACTGCTGTGAATCTGTCTTAATTTCACATTGGTGGAGGCTGGCAGATTCCCACTGGTGAGTCACAAAGTGGGACAGCTCTGGTGGAGCTTCAAAGCTGCAGGCAAGGTGGGGATACAGGGAACGGAGAGTGAGGGGAATACAGTACTTGAATGCCTTTGATTGCTGCCAGATGTGCCAGCACCTTTCCATCTGGGGAAGAGCCAGAGTGAAGTTAGAGCTATTATAAGATCTTCCCATGTGGATAAAATCCAGATCTGCTCCATGTGTCCTACTCCCACTGCTTAACATGCCCACAAGATGTGGGCATCTTGTGTACATGTGCACTTGCTCCTAATCTGATTGTGCCTCCCTGCTTGAAGGATGACAGAAAGGTGAAGCACAGGGAATAGTTTATCTGCCTTTCAAATGGAAATCAGCCTCAAATGGAAATTTGGAAGAGAAATGTCCCCCATCAGAGATTCTGCCTGTAAAGTTAACCCCCATTGAGTTATGTCCAGACACCTTCACTGGTTTGGACAGAGCTGAAGCATGACTGCCCACCAGCTGAGCCTATGACAGGGGAGGGAAAGCAGAATGAAACTAGAAAGGTTGGTACCTGCTGGGGAAAGTGGGTACAGTTTATTGCCTAGGAGCCATGTGTGTTTGTCATCCACGTCTCTGGATCTCTATAGCCTTTTTTGTACTAGAAAACAGAGGACTCGAAATGACCTTCCTGCTGTCTTCTGGGCACCCTGATGGACAGAAGGGGCTGGGCAGGTTCAACATCCACCTACTGCCTGGCAGGAGGAGACAGTTGATCTTCACAGAGCGTGCTGAACTCGTATAAACCTGCTTCGCCACCGCAGTTTACATCAGGTCCAGATATTAGGTGATTAGGGAGCCAAAATTAGAGACAGAAAGGGTTGTACAGTATTCAAGCATGTCATGTAGTTTCTCTGTGACTGGCAGGTCTTTTACTGCACTTCAAACCACTGAGGTTTGTTTTAGCCTTTTGAATGTCCTGGTCAGAAGAACTGGCCATAGGCCTGCAAGAGTAAGTTATGTTTTTGGTGTTTTTTCTTCAGTGTTATCTTGGTCCTCTCTTTGTTTTTGAAAGGAGACAATCTGTCTGTTTAGGAACAATGTCATGGTACTGAGCAGCCCTTATTCCTCTCAGTGAAAAGTAATGTGCTTAGGTTCACATAGGCAGTCACAATAATACTTCCATGCTCTGTACAGCAATTTCCCAAGGGCTGTACCTCAGCTTCTTTTGGTGTATAACACCAGCCAGTGAGTGGTTTGGGTTTCTTCCTAGTTTAGGAAGAGTGTCCTACTGGAAAATCAGTTTCCTAGTGATCTAAGCACAAAAATTTAGGGGACTCTAAAGGTCATTTTCTTGTTTCTGGTCTGGGCTAGATGGACAGAATCTGACATATGTATTTTCCCCTGATAGCATCAGCTGTGTGCATTCCCAGCAGGCAAGTGAGGGTTTATGATCTATAACTACACTTTCTTGCTTCCCAGAAAATTGTTTGTTGGTGCCGGAGGCTTCAAGTAAGTAAGGGAGCATGAAATCTAGAACAAAAACAAATAACACTACACATACAGGACTTATAGTGGCTCTGTTTAGCAGACCTAGCAGCTGCCTGTGTCATAGTCTGCTTTTAGTCCAGAGGAAGGCTGTGGATTGCCTAGCTGGTAAAGCACTGGTCTGTGTCTCTGGATATTGGGGTTTGATTTATGGCTCCATCACAGATCCTCTCTTGGGCCAAGCCATGTAATTACTATGTGTCAGGTTTTCATATCAGCTAAACAGAGTTAATACTAGTTCTTTTGCCTTATGTATGTAGGCCTCAAGATAGATCTTGAGGATATAGCTCTCTCTTATTCTTGATATACATACACTGCTTTCTACAATGTCATCCTGATTTAAATTGGACCCTTTAGAAGGATTAATTAATTAATCCTATTAATAATGCATCTCTAGCTGGCTCCAGGCTCTGAAGATCATGTCATCAGTAGTTTCATTTGTTGGTTTCTGCAATATTCTGAGCTCTGTGGGGTAAACTCTGGAAGAATTAGGGGAGTGGCTGCCATGGGAAAATAATTCCAAGTCTTACACTGAGCCTGGCACAGAATGGGATGGGATTCAGGGAGGCTTGTTTCTGCTGTGTGAACATCAGATAATGGCAACAGTGGTCAGACATTTATTTTACTACTACATTTCACTCCATAGTTTAAGGTGTTCCCAGAAATCTTGCATCAGTGCTTGATTAGGAATCAGTTGCAGATAAATATGTTATTCATAGAGTTTTGAGCTTCACTGCATTTTTAGGTCAGTTCAGGATTTAGGGTCTCATGTGACAAGCACATTGTCTTCTCTGTCTCTGATCCAGTGACTCTTCTGAAAGGCTGAAGAATGTGTTATCTGATAAGTCTTTGGACTTGTTAAAGGTGGTTTGGCTAAGGGTCCCAAATTCTCAGGGAAACCTGAACTCTTGGCATAGAGTAGCTGAATGGTTGTGGTGCTCTGCACCTTTGTGACATAAGAGCTGCGCAGAGCCTGAACTTAACATCAGGCATAGTGCAGGAGATATTTCTTGATCAAAAGAAACTTTGAAGACCTGACAGTTACTGACTTGCTGAAGTAGTGGACTTTCAAACAAGAAAATCCTTCTGCAGGTTGTGAAGGGATGCTGCAAGTATTCTGTCCCTGTCACTCAGTGTTGCACTAATTGCTTCACTTGACACAAAAATGCTGTAAGAACATCCTTCCCTTATGTTGTCATGCAACTTTCTGACAATCAGAAGAATATCATCCAGTAGAAAGAGATATGTTTCTATATCAGCCATCTTTTTTCTGTTTCTCCTTTTCTTATTTTTTATTACATTCCTGTACTTTCAATTTTTTTTTTTGCTTAGCTATTCCTTTCTCACATTGTCTTAACCTGCATCTTGTTTTTCCTCCCCCTTTTTCTGTCCACTTTCTGTAAGACAGATATTTCCTTCCCTCAGATTTTTGCTTCAGTTCTTATTAATCCCTTTTTCTATTCCTGTGTCTCAGTCAGTATGCTACCGTAAGAAGATCTAGAAAAGCAGATGAGACTTAAAGTTGGAGAGAAGTGACATTTTGTATTATTTTGTAGTGCCAGGACACTAACTAGAGTTAAGAATGCCATGGTCTAAGCAGGCTGTACTCCACCACCACCTATGCATGCAGTGTCTTCCCTCAAGACATGTTTCCAGGCCCACTGCAATGTTGTTTTTTTTAGTTTGCCCAACCCTTTGTTCAGTTGCTTTTTCTCTAGACAGGTAGTGCAGTGCTTGTTATTTAAAGCAGACTTCAATACAGTGGCTTATGAATCTGAAGGGGCATAGAGACAGCATTTAGGCAACTACACCTAAAAAATATGTTCAAAAAACTCCACACTCAGTGAGTGTCATATACTGGAGGCAAATTTTTATTATTATTTTATTTCTGAGGATACTGTTTGCATCCCTACTGGAACGGACATGACATGAAATGCAGTGGTGTTTAGTGTGCTTTTGTAAAAAAGCCTCCATAGGAAGCTGTTCTCACTACTGGAGGCAACTGGAATGGTGGAGACCCTAAGAAGTTAATGATTGCAATTCTGGGTCAGGCAGTGGGACACATCCCTATACAAAGAATAATGAAGGATGCATTGGGTATGAGGCATGAGGAAGCCTGATTCCTACCTTACCTGGCATAGGTACAGAAAACAGGTGATCTTGGCTTCTAGTCTTTTTTCACCAGGAGCATGTTTGAATTTATTAGGCAGAGCATGTGTATATTTTAAGGACTATCACAGGTGGTTATGAGATCTAATCAGGCGTTCAGAGCAACGTGGTGAATGGGTTTGTCCTTCCGTAGCAACTTGTGGATCCATGAACACCATGTCTAGGAATGTAGAACATGGGTCCCTTGATGGAGAAGCAGAACAATGGTCTCTTGTTCTGGGGTATTGCACTAATCATAAAGCTATTCTTGTCAATGGAGAGAAAGAACAGATTCTTTAGTAGCTTCTTTTTTAGAAGAGTGGGATGAGTGTAGATTGAGAAAAACAGAGGTTGCAGGCTCCCCTCTGGAGGGAGGCAGCTCCCAGCAGTGCTGAGTACAGCAGTGTAACCTGGACAGTGCTGGGATTTACTGATTTCCTTTGTGTCAGTTTGTATTAGGGCTCCCCAGTGTGCTTTTTTGATCCATTGTAGTAATATTAATTTCTTCTTATGGGCTCCTAGTTCCCATTTAAGGGACAAAGTCCCAATGCTGTAGTGCTCAGCATTGTGGCATCTCAAACTGGGATGTACTTTTTGTCTCTGCCTCAGTTCTACATCTGTTAAAGGCTCTTTCCTCCTTTAGTGGGGTCCTGTGAAAAATCAAGGCTATGAGATGTCCAGATCCTACAGTGCTGCAGAAGTGGTGTGTATGTGTGCCTTGTGCATGGGGCAGGGTGTGCAATTAGTGACTTATTTTGAAGCACTTGACATATTGTTCTGTGATCTGCTGAAGACTGAGAACCTGGCAAGATACTGCCCTATCTCATGTCAGGTTCCCACTGGCTGTACCAGAAGCAGGAACAACACAGCAATCCTTCAGTTGGGGGACTTTGGCTAAAAGGCATAGTCTGTGACATCATGCATAAATTTCAGTGCTCATTCTCACTCAGCCAAGTCCCCTTTGTTTTTGGCATGTTTTATTTCTACACCCTAAATTGTCCTACTGTGTTTCTGAGTGGAGGGAATGTTGATGTCTCTACAGGAGATGTCTGCTTCTTGCTTTTCTGAAAAATATACTTCTGTGTCCTCTGTTTCTTCACACTCTCCATTGCCAGGGATATTCAGTTTTCACACTCTCCATTGCCAGGGAGCTTGAGTTTTCCAGGGCGGATGTCTGTCAGACTGACTGCAGTGAGGTATTCACTTCTTTAGAAATTGAGCTGCTTGGTGATCTGAAATATGCACATGTACATACGTATGTGTGAATAGGTGGGTCAGAAGTGAGATTTACTAGGAGGGACTCCATGATATACTGTGGGAAGGCCTCAAGGAGCCTCACTGCAGCCCAGAGGAACACATGAGCAGCGTGTGGGACCAAGGGGCCTCAGCAAAGCATCTGAGCACAAGGAAAATTACACTTAATATGCTCCAGCTGCATAAAAAAGCACAGTCACTCACCCTATCAATCCCCTTCAATCCTCATGTGTTTGAGGTTTCCCCATGTGGTACTGGCTGTGTCTGCCAAAAAGCCTGCTTTACCTGGCCTGCCTCCCTCCCAGCTGGCACTGGCACAGCCCATAGCAGGACTGCTGCACTCCCCTAAGTGCTGAGGGCATGAGAGACTGCATGAGGATGCAGCCCAGCTCCCTCAGGCCACCTGCTGTCTTCCAAAATGCTGATGGCACTAATCAAGGACAGAGAAGGGCAGCTCCCCACCCCCAGCCCCCACTAGTTCTTTTAACCCTGTGGTGACCACGGCATCCTTTCCTAAGGGACTTTGTGATGGAAATGAGGGATCACAACTGCAGAAGGTGGAGGTGTTATAGGGAGGCACAGACAATGAAAAATGATGGGGGAAGGAGTGATGAGAGGGAGCGAGGATGGGGGAAGGAGAAGCACTGATGTGTAGCAGGGCAAAGAGGAAATACGTGTTGAGGGGGAAGTGTATAGAAAGATGTACATTGCTTGGAAACAGATACAGCAATAGGGAAAAGGACAGGTGGAGAAACCACACAGAGATGGAAGCAAACTTGAAGAAAAAGAAAGAAGGGAAAAAGAAGAGAGATAGCCTGAAAAGGAATAGGCAGGAATGCAGGAGGTGCCAAGAGCTGGCTAAAGTAGAGTTATGTGACATTCTGAAACCAAGGCACTTGGCCAGTGGGTACAAACATGATGTCTGGGCCTGCCTGGAGCAGAGTTTTGTAGAAGGGGAACTACTAGTGTTTAAAATTGGTGCTTACCAGGGAGAAGACCACTAGCTGAAGAGGCAAAGTTTAAAGGCTGAATGGATGCCTCAGTTATTCCCTCTAGGTGGTTTCCCCTCTGTATGTCCCTTCTCTATGTCCCCTTATTAGCATTCTTGTAGCTCTGTCAGTAGCCAGGGTTATTGGACTGGCCAGCATGTAGTCCCTGCCCTATGGCTCCTTGTTATCCTAGACCTGCCATCTCATTTCTTTAGTTTAATTTCTGAGCTGGGGAATGGCCAGCTCTACTTATCTGTGTCATCAACAGAGGAATCTACACTCTTCCTAGTGTCTGCATCTAGCCTCTGCTTTCCCAGGTGCATTTCCCCATACTCACATTGTTTGTAGAGCGATAATGCACTTGGCAGGAGAGCTAATTCAAAAGTATAATGTCTTTCAAAGTGCACCCTGTTCCCACCTGGTCAATTAAACTGGAACAAATCTGTGCAGAAGCACTGACCTGAGGCCAAGCACTTTGCCTCCTGGAAAGATGTGTGGTGACTTCCCCTGTGAACACTACCTCAGCCCTACCTGGAGCTGTGGGATGGGCACCTCATCCCCACTGTCCACTACCTGTCTGCTCAGGCAGATTGCAGCAGGGTCAGAGCCGACTGTGATGATGTTTTCCATGCAATACATACCTGCACAGTCTGCCCCAACTCCCTGAAGGAATGACTCCAAGAGTGAAGCCCCTATTGGAACAAGTGGTGTAGATGCTTTCTCATGGATGCTGTTGCTATCATAAGACCAAAAGCCATGGAGCAGTGCCGAGCCTGTTTCCTACAGCTGTCCACTAATGTATGTTGTCTCTGGGGAACTCGAATCTGAAGCTCCTCAGTACTGGAGATGTTTTAACCATCTCTGCCTCAAAGCTTACTCTTTGTCTTGGTCCCTGACTTCTCAGAAGGTGGCCTGTTCCTTGCTGAGAAACAGGGCTACAGTGAAAGCTGTTTCAGAGCAAACATAGTATTTTGGGATGAGGACTCTTGCTGGAGTAACGTGGGTTGGAAGGATGAGGCCTGTGACCTCTCCAGTTTCCAGAGCTTTCTCTGGAGAGGCCTGGGCCACAGCAGCCATGGCTCCTGTGTGATTCCCACAGCAACCCCCGCTGGGAGTTGCCACTGGGGAATATGAAGGAGCTCTCCATACATTTCCCTGTAAAGCAAAGGGTAGCTGAGCAGAGCAGCAGTTGTGGCCTACCCTGTTGCAAACGGTGTTGCAACATATTGAAAGTATTGCCTTTCACATCTGATTGGAAAAGTACAGATTTCTTTTGAGGATTTGGTCAATAGCATTAACTTTCTTAATGCTTTCAGCAAAATCTTATCTTTACTGTTCAAGCTCTCCCTTTTTCCGGGTTTGAGACCTTATCGCTGTAGAGAGTGATATTTTTTGCACAACTAAATACAAAGAAAAAGCCCTCCTTCATTACCTACAGAAGTTTCTGTGTAGGTTTTTGTTTTGCTTTTATTTTTGCAAATGTGAAAGTTAATGTTTGGGTTTGAACAAACTGTGCCCAGTAGAAATAAACAATAAAAATAAAAATACAGGCTTTCAAATAGGGAACAGCTGAATACCAGTACACAGAAATGTATATATATAAACAAATATAGTAGACACATGAATGCAAGCAAGTAGAGATATGCAAACACAAACAAAAATACAGCTATATATTATGTATACACTCATGTGATCATGTGTGTACATTTGTATGTACAAAGTAGCATGTTTGCAAATATCTTTTGCATGTATTTTAAATGTATGTTCAGAAATAAAAGCATGCACAGAAATATATATATGGACATAAAGTAATATAGATGTACACATTTTAATATTATGAATTTATGCACTGGTAATCTCAGAAATCCTAATGTTTGTACAGGTATGTAACAACACACATTATGTATCTGCTTCTGTATCAGAACATAAAGTTACTCAGGTGTGAACATTTTATATGGAAATGCAACCATAATGCAGCAGGCTCCAGAGAATCCTCCACCTGCCCACAGAAACACACCTGAGAAGCTGTGTGCACAGCATCCTCACACAGCTAGGCTGGCTGAATATAACCACTAGTTTTCAAAGAGATGAGGAGGGCCACGGGCAAGCAGATACATGCATGTGTAGGAGTGGAAGTGAGCTGTGAAAGGGTGCAGGAATGATCCTGGGGGAGGACAGAGGGTGTGTGGAGCACCCAGAGGGGAGACACGCAAGATCCAGAAGGGTTTGCATGAGCAGAGCAGCATCACTGGAGAGTGAGAAAGGAGGATGGGGAAGAGACAGAGAGCATGAATTGGGAAACACCTAGTCTTCCCCTGAAAAGGGGGAAGTATAAAATGAGGGGGCAGCTTATAGGTGATACCCACCCTGGCTTGCTGACACCCTATTTCTGAGGGGGAGTGGGGTAAAATTGATGGGATGGGATGGGATGGGATGGGATGGGATGGGATGGGATGGGATGGGATGGGATGGGATGGGATGGGATGATGAGGCTGCATGCTGGGATCTCTCCTGCCCCCTTTCTTGTGGTTGACCCTGCCAGTGATGCAGAGCAGGACTGGCTGCAATGAGGCAGCTCTTCCTAAAGATGGGTTTAATCTCATCTTTCCTCATCTGCTCTGCCTGGATCTCAGCACAGGAGTGATATGCCTGTTTTGGAGCACTCTTCACATCACCCCCTTTCTAGTCCTGCGTGAGCTGCTCCTTGTGCCCCTGGCTACTGAGCAGCAAGTGTGGGATGCTGTACTTGGGGGAGAGGGGAGCACAGCCACGGGGCAGCTCAGAGCATCTCATGCTGGGAGAGGAATGATAAACCCCAGTGTGATAAACTGGCTTAGCCATTGTTAGCCCACGAGGTAAAACAAGCCCACATAGGGATAAGGGGAGGCTCAGGTCCTGTTGAGTGTTTCCAGCTCATCTGCAGCTAATTTTAGATTACAATAGTGAGGGGAGTGGAGAAGGGTCAGCCAGGGGCTTTGTTTTTTTTTGCTGTGAATCCAGCTGCTGTAATCACATGTGGTAATGAGCCATTATCATAGTCTCTGAGCCCCTCCGCCCCAGGCTACAATCCTTCACTCTGTTGCTGGAAAATATAGTATGGTTCGGGTCAAGTACCTGGGAGAAGAACATGGCTTGATGAGAAATGCCTCCAGAAGTGGTGTTTGTGAATCTGCAGCTCTGCTTGTGCCCAGTGTGTCTGTGTGTTTATATATCTCAACTGTTGCGTCAATATATGTGTGTCTTAATGTGTGTATTTGCTGGGGAGTGTGTAGGTATAGTGGGTGGGTTGAGCTCTGCATACTGTATGTGTATGTGCTGGCCCTGCGTGTAGTTTTCTCTTACTAATGTAGGGGTGTGAGAAGTATGCCTAAATGGGGACATGAGATAAGGCAGCTTACACTGATGAAACACCTCCAGTCCGTGCCATGGGGTGCAGGCCCAGACTGGCTCCATGTGCCATCAGGCAGCATTCCCTAGCACCTATTCCCCTGGTGCTGGATTGACCAGGCTAGGCATAAAATGCTGCTGTGAGGAAGCCTATGCTGTCTGATTGGTATCTGTGTGACTGAAACACTGCAGCTGGTTAAGCAGCTAGAGAACATTGTCTAGCTGCATTCGTTAGACTTCCCATCATCCTTTCATCAGGCTGGCGTGGTGCCCCGCACGTACCAAAGAGAGTTTCTTGTTATCTCTTCCAGAGAAAAATTGTTTCCCCACTCCTTAGAAAATAATATTTTACCATCCCAATATAGTAATTTCTTGACTATATTAGTTTTGTGAAGACTCATCAAAAACAACCCAGTCCTTATGCATGTACTGTTTACCACTTGGGAAAAGGAAGGGAGGAAAGGGGGTCTTAGCTGACTGGCAACCCTACTTCCCTCTATCCCTCTATCCCACTAGCTTCTGTTTCTCTCCAGGCCTTCTCTTGAGCTGACCCCCAGCCCAACCACTCTCCTGAACTAGGTGTATCTTCCTATTGCTATGCTCAGGACTTAGCTAGGAAATTCTCTTTGTAATTTTACTCCCTGGTACATTTTTTTTCTCTTATGCTGATGTGTTTTAATTGAACTTCATTAGCCAGGTTGTTTTCTTACATTGCCCTTCAAATTTAGTTTCTTGCTCAAGGTGGAGAAAAACACAGTGAGATGCAGTGGCTGATATATTAAAAAACCCCCTACCACAGATATTTTTGCCAAAGGCTCTCACTCCTGCCCTGCAGTCTCCTGCTAGCTCACTCTTGAGCTTCCATCATAGAATCATAGAATCAGCCGGGTTGGAAGGGACCTCTGAGATCATCAAGTCCAACCCTTGATCCACTACCCCGTGGTTACTAGACCATGGCACTAAGTGCCACATCCAGTCTCATCTTAAAAACCTCCAACCCCCACCTGGCTACAACCTCCTTTCAGGTAGTTGTAGAGAGTGATGAGGTCTCCCCTGAGCCTCCTTTTCTCCAGGCTAAACAACCCGCTCCCTCAGCCTCTCCTCACAGGACTTGTGCTCCAGTCCCTTCCCCAGCCTTGTTGCTCTTTCTCTGGACCTGCTCCAGCACCTCAATATCCTTCCTGAACTGAGGGGCCCAGAACTGGACACAGTACTCCAGGTGTGGCCTCACCAGCGCTGAGTACAGGAAGTGGGACTAGGAAATCTTAGATGGCTTTCTGGGGGTTGTCAAGTCTCTTGTGTAGCACCAAGATAGGTAGAGAGAGGAAACAGAATTTTCAATGATATGCTACTGTTCCCGGTTTACTCTCCAGCATGTAGGTTTCTGCAGAACTATTCATTCTCTTAATAAAAGTTACTTTCTCTTTGTGAATCGTTATTAAAGTATTAAATGTTGGTTTCCATAGATTTATTTTTTTACAATGGTTACTTCCCCTTTGCAAGCGATTGTTAAAGTATTAAAAACTTTTTACTTCAATGATTTGATTAACTGACTAGGTTTATTAGCAAAGTTTTCAGACATTAGCTTCAACCTACATTGCACCGTGGTAGAGGGCAGAAATTAAAGGTGACTTTGAATTAATGCTATGATCTCTGCAGTGCTATGTCTGTGCTCTCTTACTTGGGTAATTCTGTAGCTTCCTCCTGTACCTCTCTCTGTCTGTTCATATTTTCTGTCTAGTTCATAGGTTATACTTTTTCCTCTGGTATTTTGCCGCTGCCTTTCCTTCCTTTTCTCCTTTATTCCTCTGCCTCACCCTTTTAATCTGCTTTAGTGCTTTCTTTCTTTACCTCATTATGTGTTTTTGTTTTTGCCTTCTGTCTCTCCATTGGTTCCTTTCTCACTCAACCTCCTGTTGTGTACGGGCCAACCTACATCCCACCCATCTTGTTGTTTCTCTCTTTTATCTTTCCTCCTTCCCCCCCCCCTCCTTCTAACCTCCTCTCAACAATAAAAGTTACTCATGGCTTGAGGGGGAAGCATCTGGCCCATGCTGGCTCTCATTCTCTCTCTTTTGTTCTGAATGCTCTTTTGTTATAAATACAACAAACAGAAAAGCACAAAATCAGCTCTCAAGGCAAACACTGCATAATAATCCTCCTTGTCCCTGCTCCTCTTATCTCTGAAGAATTTGCTCTCCGGGCAAAATAAGAAGAAACATGAAAAAGGGTTTGCCAAATTTGGAGGCAAAAGAGAGAGACTAGAAAAAGCTTCATCATATGAGGCAGCAAGTTGGGCAGATTTGACAAAGCAGGTAGGGCAAAGTGAAATATAGCTTCCCAGGAGCTTGGACAGCACAGTGATGCCCCTGTGGGTGATCTATCCCTGTTGATCAGTCTCTGTTCCCATTAGGTTGTGGAGGCATGGTCAGGATCAAAAATATTAGTTCGAGGTTTTTTTAGCACTCAGTTTTTGGTGCCTTCTCATTGGTGCCTTGAGCCAAGGCCTTGTGTATATGAAACGTGTTTGCCAGAGAACTGTACCTGCTGGACCTCCACTGATGTTCTCAAAAAGCCACAGCAAGGTGATTCTGTGACTTGCCAGCTCCAGTCTCTGAAATAAATCAAAATAAGAACAGGCTTGCCCATTGTTGGGGCTCTTGCTTAATGTTAGATAGGGATTCTCTGACTAAACCAGCTTTCCTCACAAAATGTAAGCTCCCTGGAAATGAAACGTTAGTTGGCATGCACTAGTTTAGACATGCAAGTGTTCTCAAAGCTAAAAAGAAAAAAGCTTGTTAAGCAGAAGGCAAGCCTTTCCCAATCCCCATAGCTCTGTGGTTAGGATACTGGTGGTTAATGTGGGGCAGACAGCATCAAGTTCTACCTGGGACCGGTTCTGCCTTGCCCTTCCCTTAGCAATCTTACATCTGCCTGTCCACATGCAGTGGGCCTCCATCCTAGCCAGTTAATGCATTTTGCATAATATACGAGTATTATATTCAGAAAAATCTGGGTGATTAGTTTTACTTGTGCTGTATCAGATAGCCCTGCTAAGGAGCTGTTAAGGTACTTCCCCCAGAAGTGATCCGTGATGTGGGAGGTAGGTGTGTGTCCTAGGACAGAAACAAAACTGGTATTTAGGAGGAACAACCTATGATGCAAACTTCAAATGTGAATATTTAAGCATCAGCAAATGGTGCAAAACTCACTGAAATGGGTGTTTTTCCCACATTCCTTAGGAAAATTTGGGTTCCAGTGGTGCATTTTGAGCTTGTGTCTCTTTTTTACTACTGTTTACTTTGCCAGCACTGTAAAATAAAGAAGTACAACCCACTATGTTTTGCATTATGTGTTAGAGACTTAATTTTCAGCTGAACTCTTATTGCTTTTAAATTGGACTGGTATGTATTTAATCTAGTCTGGAAGTTTGGATTGCTTAGCACTAGCAACAGATTCATGTGGGTTAAGAATAAACAAGGAATGAGGACATTTCAGAAGAATGCAGTCTAAAAATTGCTTCTACAATTTGGATATGCTTAGAGCCTCCACAAATATGGCAACTATTCACATTAACTAGTAAATTAATATTTCCTGAGCTAATGCCAAAGTTTGAGACATCTGGGTGATCAGACTCAAGGTAGAGTTTGCTGTGTTTGCAAACAAATGGAAAATAAACTAGGAAAAGGAAAAACAAGTGTGAGCCAAAATTAGTCAAAGAGGGTTAGGGAATTAGGCTGGACACAGCTCCTTGCTCCCAGGTGCAACCAGTAGCAAGGCTGACCATGTATTCCCTGTAGGCACGTGCATAAAAACACATGTATGCATCACATATGTACATGTATATACACGGCTGCCACTCGGATCAACAGACACACTGTGCATTTACACAAACACAAGCAGCACCAATGGCCTCACGAAACAAGCAGGATGGAGGTCCAGTAGTGGGAAATATACATATATATATATATATATATATATATATGTAAATATGGTAAAGTGGATCCTTCCAGGAGCTGGGGTCAGAGAGTCTGACCCCAGATACCAGTCTCCCTGACGCTGGCATGAGGCTGCAGCCCCACTCCTGTTGGTGATGCACACACACAGACACGCACTCAGGTGTCCTGGCCAGGACAATCCTGGTCCCTCTATAGCCAACCTGCCATAGCCTTGCCCTTAGAGACAAGCAGACACCAGTGGTTCTCACCCCTATAGACCCCCAGACCCCACAGTCTCTCCAGCAGCTGGCTGGGACTGTCCTGGTCCCTCCGATAGGCAGCTCCTCCCTTTACAGGCAGCCCAGCTGACCTGGCACTCAGACCTCCATACACACACCCCACCCCCAAATAGAGAACACCTCACCAAGGAAAAGAGTTAGAAATAGAAATTAACAGGATTGGGCAAACGGTGCTAATCAAGCGCAGGACAAGGCTGGACACTTGTGCTGGCCTGCTAAGAGTTGACATGCAACTGTCCCTTTTTTCCCCTCGTCTCTCCTTTTCTCCTCTTTGTTTCCTCCCCTAAACATCCCATAGTAAGTCCTGTGCAATCCCAAAATTCTCTTCCCTGCATCCTGTAAGGTGTCCGGTGCCCCTGCACGCAGCACCACCTCTTCCCCAGTCTAAGAGGTGCTCCAGGTTTGGCTTTGTGATGAGTTTCACACCTGAACAATAGTGCTGATGGCTCTCCTGGGACGGCACCTGGCCCAGGCAGGGTGTCCCTTCCTCTGAGTCCTTAATCCGGGTTGTCGCCTGGCATTGTCTCCCTGTTTTCCTCCGGGTGTGTGAAAATTGGGCCTTTGATGTGCTAATGGCTCTTAAGATGGGCCTGGGGGTAGCTGGGGCAGGGTCTTAGTTGGGCTCCTCTTCTGCTATTGTCTCTCCATCCTCTTTCGTGGGTGTGAAGAGGAGCTTTTGTCACATAGCCTAAGAAAGAGGACTGTGCAGGCATCCTGTGCCCTTCTACACAGCTTTTTCTGCTGGAAATAATATTTTAACACCACACAAATACCCGCGAGGTACTTACCACATAATATCCCATGAGTATTTATCAACCTCACTCACCCTTATAAATGCCGTAAAATAAAAGGGTATTTGTGAGGGTGAGTGGGGGAAAGCTTTGACCTGTTGATTTCCAGTTCTGTGTGGCCAGGTGACCACGCCAAACAAACAACAGAAGCGAATTTAAAATGTGATTGTTCCAGTTCCCCAGAATCTTATGACAAAAGTGGTGTCTGGTCTCAAGGTGTTTTTTCTAACAATGAAAAAACAGGCTGTCAGGTTTCTCCCCCTGTCCTTGCCCTCATCCCCAGCTCTCAGCTGTTGCCATTTGCTGAAATCGAAGTCCTTGACAGGTTCTTAATTCAGTGAAGACTTCTATTGTTTGACAGCAGTTTTGCCTGAGATTCAAAGCACAGCTCTTCATTATTCTCCTAGAAGAGTTTGGTAATTGTTTGACCTGAAGGATGGACAGTAAATGACTATGGAGCACAGTAGCCTAGTTTGATTTAATCATAGGACAGTTTTGGTTACAAGTGACCTTAAAAATCATCTAGTTCCAATCTCCCTGCCATGGGCAGCGACACCTTCCACTACACCAGGTTGCTCAAAGCTCCATCCAACCTGGCCTTGAACACTTCCAGAGAAGGGGCATCCACAATTCTCTGTGCAATCTGTGCCAGTGCCTCACCACTCTCACAGTAAAGAATTTCTTCTTATTATCTAATCTAAACCTACCCTCTGTCATTTTGAAGCCATTCCTTCTTGTCCTGTCACTACATGCCCTTGTAAGGAAGGGTGCAAGTCTTAGGCTAAATGCAGCTTTGGCTTTGCCCCCGTAGATTCTAGCATCGTAGGAAAAATTTGTTTTTAAAAATAAAAACATGCAACCAACAAAACAAACAAACAAAAAAATCCCCCAAACTCAGCTATTCAGAACTGTGCTTCATGCACAGCTTTGGGAGGAGGGATGAGCACCCACAGAGCACAGCGTTAGACTTCAGGTTTCTGCCCGTGCTGTTTGCGTGGCTGCCTCTCTGCACCGTCACTGCCGGCCTTGCTGCTTTGGCTTATAGACTGAATAATAAATATCTTTATTTTTAAATACAATAAATAATAAATAAAGATGTCGCTTTGTGTCACGCAGCTGCTTTCGGCGCAAACCAGCGGTACTGTACCAATTAGCCAACGTCTGCGCGTGACATCCAAGGTGTGGTGGGCCCTTGTCCCCGCCGCCCGTGCCTTCTCCCCGCGTCCCTGCGGAGCGGGGAGCG
>NW_021940836.1:712330-816110 GCF_001715985.3 Manacus vitellinus
TGGGGACGGGTGGCCGTTCGCCCGCAGACGTTGTCCGGGAGCCGCCGACCATGGATGACAAAAAGGTGGGATGGGGAGCGCGGGGTCCTTCTCGTCCTCTTTCCCCTCGCCGCTCGGGTACCCGGGCGCTTCGGCGGAGGGCCGGGCAGCGGGGATGCTGTCGCGACCGGCGGGCGGCCGGGGTTGGTTGTCGGCTCGGTGGCCGCCGCCGCCGGGTGTCTTGGTCTCAGTGAAGATGGATGCGGCGGTGGTGCCGGCAGGGCCGCTGCTTGGCCCCTTCGGAGGGTGGCTCGGAATAAACCCCCATCTGCGGGAGGGGAGACGGGGCGCGGGGGCGGGCGCAGTTTGGAACGGGTTGCTGTAGGTCGCAGGATCGATTTGGTTTCGTGCGCGTGGCCTGATGATGCACATGATGCTGTTCGGGTTTTAGGGTATTGATCACGAGGTTTGTTTTGCTGGCAGCGCCGCACTCGGTTTGTCTCAGGGTTTAGGATGCTAGAAGGGGGGTTGTTATAAAAGGCATTTTGTTTGGTGGTGGCATGATGTATAAAGGCATTTTTAAATTTCAAGAAGGCGGCGAAGTGTATCTTTCCCTTCTTTCTCCTATGGAGAAAAGGGGACATTTGTCGATATCGTAGTTCATCTGCAGCTGAGAGTGAGGTGTGTAGCAGTGGCGTGAGCTCATGATGTGGTGTGTTTGAATGTACCAAGAGAGACAGCAAATTCCCAGCGGAACCCGGAGCGGGATGCCGGGGGATTATAGTTAGACGGGAACAGCAGGATCGGGGAAGGACGAGGCCTTGCATCGCCATATTGATGGGGAGATGGGGGCAGTGCGAGAGGATGAGGCAGAGAAAAGGGGAGCGCCCGGTCAAGGTCGCTTAGAGAGGCTGCTCTCGTTGGGCTCAACAAGTTGTACAGCTCTGGAGTTCCACTCGGTGACGGAGGGGAGCTGGTGAGGAGCATCTCCTGGATAACGAATGCTACTGATGCCTGTGGTCGGAGAGAGGGGGTTGGTGTGAATTCCTTGCTGGTGTACAGACCTCAGCCTTGAGCCTTTAGATAGAGTGGGTGGAGCTGTACTATTTCTGAGCTCCCTGTTTGCCTTTTGGGGAGTGAGGCAGTTGCAACAGTAACAAATGATCCATACACTGGATCACGGCCTGGCTCATTGGAGGGTATGGGTCATGCCACGTGATGGCTGGGTGGTAGGAGGCTGGGTAGGAGACAAATAGCAGGCGACAGCCAGGAGAAGGAAGTATGAAGGAGGGCAGAACAACTTATAGCTTATGTATGTGCCATGTAGGTGAGGGGTACCCACAAAGCAAGGTACCGGAAGCAAAAGGCCAGCTGTGGTCATCGCAAGCCATGACAAAGCAGAGTCCTGGGGGAAAGGTGCTCTTGAGTTGCAGATGGGTTTTTTTGTTCGCAGTTTAACTATACCTACTGACTAAAGATGACCTAGCCTGGGGTCTTAAAAGTGCTTAAATATTGTAATGCCTTTTTACAGCATCGTCCAGATGCTTTGAAAGAGCTGTGTCCTTGTGGTTCTGTGCCAAATTTTCTCGAGATAAAGATGAGGGGAGAAGTCACAGGGTGCCATGGAGAATGCCTAGACTGCCTAGGGTGTGTTCAGGTGTGAATGCTACCTCGGTGAACATCTGCACCTTGTCCCCTCTGTCTCCATTACTGACCTCGGCAGGAAGAGAACTCAAGCTTGAGACATTTACATGATGTAGGTGGAGGAAGCCATGCCCGAGAGTAATTTCCTCAGTTTCTGTTTACTGGGGCCGAACTGGTAGGCGTCTTAGGGTTGTGCAGACCAGAAGGACATACATGCTTGGCTTGAAAGACTGGTGAAGGTGGTATGAGCACTGGAAGAAGGCTATTATCAAAAACTGGGCAGTTCTGTGAGCCGCTACTGGAGCTGGGCTAGAAAGTGAGCGACTGAAAGAGCTGTGATAGTAGGCCCCACCAAGTACTTATCTCTACTCTGCCAGTATAAGTACAATAATTGGAAAGTCTTGGAAAAGGGACTGTTAGTATTTTTGGAAAAGCTTCCAATCCCTCCTGAGATGGAAACACGATCTTTCCAAATTGTGCCAACTCAAGCACTGTTGGCCTAAGCGCCAGCTCCTGAGTCACCTGCTCCCCCACACCTCCCTCACTTGGAGCTGGCTTAAATGCCACAAGCTTCAAAAACGAATAAAATGTCATATGTTTTTCACTGACACATTTCTCAGTATGTGAGACTTCTCAGGGTTGGACCTTCCAGCTTTCTCCATGGCTCTGAGGGCTCAGCAGTTTTTATTTTAATTTAACAGAGATTGCCATATACTGAAATTCCAGGGAGTGTGCTTCATTTAAAATATCAACTATTGCCACAGCTTCAAGAAAAATAAACGGGAAGGTTGGCAGTAACTGTTGCCATCTCTGAGGGAGGCTGCTGTGCCAGGTGCCCTGGGGCAGGGTTGGGAAGCTCTAGCCTGGGAAAAACAAGCCTGTTGCTGAAGAGTGCGTGTTGTAACTGTTAGGAGTGACTGCCAGTGTAGCTCATGGGCAGATCTGAGACTCAGTTTATGGGAACTTGTCAGCTGGCACAGGAAAGTTAGACCCTTCTTTCATGACACGCCAGAGATCAGCAAAAGCTTCTGTAAATCAGATCAACCCAAAATAACAGCTACTAATGCAGCCAGTGTATTCATTACTAATGAGCTGAGAATAGTTGTTAAAGGTCGGGAGATAATAAAGGGGAGGCCCTGACAAGGCCTCCCACTTGTAGCTACAGAACTTTTTCCTTCTGTACAGTTGCATTTCCCTTTCCAGGGAGGGAGATCCAGGGGATGCTACTGGTAGGTACCTACCTTTGCTGGATGAAAGGCCATTCCCGGCCCTTGGTGCACTTGCATATGGCACCTATGAGGTGCAGCTGCTGTTCATGCTGAAGAGAAACTCAAGTTGATTAGAAAGTCAAATTAACTGAATGTTTTCTCTCTCCACAGAAAGTCACAGCACCCCTTATCTATGCTGTTTGCATTGCTGCCATTGGCTCTCTTCAGTTTGGGTACAACACTGGTGTCATCAATGCACCTGAGAAGGTGAGAGCAAGAATGGGCTGGGGAGATGGTATGAGTGAGGGGCTGATGGGAAAACAGAGGTATACAAAGGAGAGGGACTGTCATCCAAGCTTATAATTTGGTTCTGGTTTATGAAGTCAATAAGACGTTTAAAGTCCCCTTTCAAATACAACAATGGACAGGAAGGGCAAACTTTTGGGGAGGAGAAAGAGCACACAGAGAGGTTAATTCTCGTAATTGGGGGGGGGGAGGGCAGGAGGGCTCCATCTGCCATATGTAGTATGTGGAGGAATGTGAACGACTTCGATTTTGAGTCAGAATAAACCAGCCATGGCAGAAGGAATGTAGCAAGCAGTGTGCAGAAAACAGTGGAGGGTTGGTAAGGATTACAGTTGCCCTAGTTTAGTTTATTTCAGGTTTCTTTATTTTCCTTGTTTATTCATTCCTTGTGTTAAGTATAGATTCAGTGCTTGCAAAAGAGTTGTGACTTGGGCACTCTGACCAAATCATCTCATGACTGTAGCCTAAGAAAGGAGAGATGAAGAAAATGAGAGATGTGGTTTTCATGTAACTTTAAGATGGTTCCTCTCTCAAGAACTGAGTCACCAATACCACATCCACCCTGTCTCCGGGAAGAGATGTCACATCACCAGCGGGATGGGGGATGGGGGTTGGTCCTCCCTAGATAATGTCCTGCTGCCATCTGCTGGGGACAGGCACTCTGTCCCCCCTAGCCCATGCAAAATTTCCCTCATTATCTGGGGGAATGCCTTTGAAATCAGCGTCATGGCCTTGTTGAGTTGTTTTACATAATGCTGCTTTTCAGCCTTACTTCAGTGAAGCCTTGTGTCTCTTTTAACAATGTCCATACCAGAAAGCCCCTCCCTGCTTCCAGTGTTTTGGTATTGCCAGAAATGTCCCCTTCCATTTTCTGTTCACGTTTTCTTGTTCCCTTTCACTCCCAACTGTCTCACACCTCCTCCCGAGAACCACCAGTGACTCACCTAATCCAAAATACTCAGAAGATAAGCCTGTTTTCCCTAATAAACACTGCTGTCTTGTGTGTACCCCACCTGCCCACCCTCACCCCCCAATTCAGTGAAGCAATCTCTCCCTCATCATGCTATTTCCTCTTTCTGCACCCTCATCTTCCCCTTGTATGACTTGTTGCTGCCTGCTGATTTTTTTTTTTTTGAGTGGGGGGGTCTATTGTTTTCATGGCAGCAAGAAAGACAGTAGTCTGCCCTCTCCCCAGTGCAAAATACCTCCTTCTGGATTGTAACTCTGTCTCCACCTGATCTCTTGCAGATCATCCGGACGTTCTTCAACAAAACCCTGTCAGATAGGAGTGGGAGGGCTGTCTCCCAAGAGCTCCTCACGTCCCTGTGGTCCCTTTCTGTGGCCATCTTCTCAGTAGGAGGTATGATCGGCTCCTTCTCAGTCAGCGTGTTTGTCAACAGATTTGGCAGGTAAGTTGGGATGGGGGATACAATCTGTTAGGGTATTTTTCCCTTCTGCAATGCAGTTTTGGGAGGAAGAGAGCAGAGGTGAGCGGAAGGGAGGAGGAGATGTCTGGGGATGAAGCAAGAACGTGGGCTGCAAAAAGAAAGGAAAGGTTTCAGGTCAAGGCAGGAGCTGAATGGGTATTATTCTGTTCCCACCACTGAGACAGGAGATCATGGTCAGGTTTATCCTCCTCCCAGTGATTTTCCTGTTGGCAGTTTAAGCTCAGTCTTAACATCTTTTCCTGGGCAGGAGGAACTCCATGCTTCTGGTGAATGTCTTGGCCTTTGCTGGTGGCCTTCTCATGGCCTTCTCTAAGGCAGCAAAGGCAGTGGAGATGCTGATTATTGGCCGCTTCATTATTGGCGTCTTCTGTGGTCTCTGCACCGGCTTTGTGCCCATGTACATCAGTGAGGTCTCACCTACCAGTGTCCGTGGAGCTTTTGGCACCCTCAACCAGCTGGGCATTGTTGTGGGCATCCTGGTGGCTCAGGTAGGCTTGGCACAACCTGCTCATACCCGTGGGGGAGGGAAAGGAGGGCTGGGGGAGGGTGAGGAGGGCTGTACTTGCCATCAGGTGCAGTATGTGGTCCTGTAATACTAGGGTGGGAGCGAGGAACTGAAGTGTTTAAATCACTCTGCTTTCTCTCTAATTCTTGGTGTAGATATTTGGCCTTGATGGAATCATGGGGACTGAAGCACTTTGGCCACTGCTTCTGGGGTTCACAGTCCTCCCAGCAATCCTGCAGTGCGTGGGTCTTCTTTTCTGCCCTGAGAGCCCCCGTTTCCTATTGATCAACAAGATGGAAGAAGAGAAAGCACAAGCAGGTAAGAACTCATCTCGAAGGGGCAGGGCAGTGTTCTGGCTCCCAGCCTATACTGAGCTTGAGTGGGAGGCCAGGTCTGACTCTGGAGCCTGTGGTGGATTAGGGTGTGACTCCTGGAGGGCATCAGGCCTGGTGTACCCTCCCATCCTTTAGGTTGCACCAATGCCAGAAAGCATGAGAAACCTGGCATCCCAACAGAGGCTCCAGGTGGGATTAAGACTTGAGGAGTGGCACCTGGCCTGGTGGGAAGCAGCAGGATGAGCTGCTGCCACTCCTTCTGAAAGGCAGGAAATAGGATGACATTTAACAAGGAGCTTGGAGGTCTGAGATCAGCTCTGGTAAGAGCATGAACAGAATTTGAGATCAAATATAAGCTTGGAGATCAATCAACATGACTAGGGCCTGTGCCTGATTTCCATGTTGATCACAACACCCTGACCTGGGTTGAAAAGATGAGCAAGGCTGCATGTAGAGGCTTGGTCTTTCCCGTGTAACAGGCCCAAACACCAGCTGGCAGGTGTTCCACTCTTCCTGCTGTGCCCTTCCTGAAATAGCAGGGCAGGATACAGACACGCACCCATGGCCGGTAGGTCTGAGTATTATGCCTGACATTTTTTGATTCCTCCCTCCAGTTCTCCAGAAGCTCCGTGGTACACAAGATGTGTCTCAAGACATCCAGGAGATGAAAGAAGAAAGTGCTAAAATGTCCCAAGAAAAAAAAGCCACTGTGCCAGAGCTCTTCCGTTCTCCAAACTATCGTCAAGCCATTATCATTGCCATCATGCTGCAGCTCTCCCAACAGCTCTCAGGCATCAATGCTGTGAGTTATCTTCCTGTCCCATCTGCTGGGCCTCCCTTATCTATGGCTAAACTTGCACTTGCCACTGATGCAGAGAGAACTGTACCTCCAAAAACCTCTTTGTGCCTTGACTGGAGGTCACTGTTGTATGATATGGCAAAGATGGCTGAGATGGAAGGTGAATATTGTATTGGCTTTCACTTTTCCCACGCACACTGTGGCAAGACACTGCAACCTTGCACCAAGTGAATGAACCGTGACTGGAACTGTGGAGTGCTGCTTAGAAACTCCCTGTTGGGATGTGCAAGCCAATTAGGCAGAGAATGAGGGACATGCTCTCAGACATGGGATCATGACTGTGTCCAACTTTTGCTTCTCTTCCCAGGTATTCTATTATTCAACTGGGATTTTTGAAAGAGCTGGTATCAAACAACCTGTGTATGCCACCATTGGAGCTGGCGTGGTGAACACGGTCTTCACTGTTGTGTCGGTGAGTGGAAGGAGGCCTGGGCCTCTTTAAGAGATGTGACTAAAGACAAGTAGCCAGTGGCTGTGGCAAAGCATTGAGCTAGGCAATGACCTGTAGGAGCAAAGAAAAGAATTAATCAAAGGCATTTGTGGGAGGAGAGGTGGGCAGAAAGAGGTATTGTTTTCCTAGGTGAAAAGAAAGGTAAAAAAGGAGTGGGGGAAAAGTGATGAGAGAAAGCAGCAGCAAGAACCAGAGTGGAAAAACTTGTGCTGAGGATGGAGTAGTCTGGTGACCTGAACTGAGATCACCACTGTCACTGAGGACTATAGGCAGATGAGAAAAGAGGTGCAGGACACACTGAGCAAGGGAGCCTGTCATACTTTTGCTACCAAAGTAATGGATTTTTCTTCTAACCTTTTTCCAGCTCTTCCTGGTGGAGCGTGCAGGGCGCAGGACCCTCCATTTAGTTGGTTTGGCTGGCATGGCTGTGTGTGCTGCTGTTATGACTATTGCTTTAGCTCTGAAGGTGAGTAAACAGTGTTCTTATTCATGGTGACCCCAGCAGGGGACCTATAAGACTTTACATCTGCAGTGCTGTGCTGTAGGGCAGGTAGAGCTGGGGCTGTACATGAGTGTGCAGTAGGGAGCGTGATTTTCTAACTCTGGAAACTGCTACAGTGTTCACAGTGCAGCTGAGAAAGTTGTGACACTGGAGTTGGCATTGTGCTGTGCCATGTTTGCCTCAAACTGCAGCTGATTGTATTTTGTTCCCTTGCAGGACATTTTGGAATGGATCAAATATATCAGCATTGTTGCCACTTTTGGCTTTGTGGCTCTTTTCGAGATTGGCCCTGGCCCTATCCCATGGTTCATTGTGGCAGAACTCTTCAGCCAGGGCCCACGGCCTGCAGCCATGGCAGTGGCTGGGTGTTCCAATTGGACCTCCAATTTCTTGGTGGGAATGCTCTTCCCCTATGCAGAGGTAAGTCCTGGTTTATAAAGCACTGTGGGAGCACTGCAGCATTGGAATAGGTGTCCAGAAAGGCTGTAGAATCTCCGTCCATGGAGACTTCCAGCACATGACTGTGTGACCTTTAATAACCTGACCTCTCCTGGAAGCTGTCACTGCTTTGAGCAGAGGGCTGGTGAATCCGGAGGTCCCTGAGTCAGTCTTTAGATTGTTACTGAAGTGCCATTGCTCACCTTATATTCTGGTGTCTCAACTGCTTGAAGCTTGCAAATAGTTGAAAGAGTCATCTCTGTTAGCACATCAAGGCTTTCCCTTTAAAAGCCTCAATTTTGGTCACCCCTAGGAACATTAAAGTCTTTCAGAAGCCCACAGGAACCTGATTTAATTTTAAAAAACATCGATGAGAAGAAGAGCATTGTTGGAGAAATGTGTTGGAATTTTGACCTGTCAATGGCAAATGACCTTGCATTTAGATTTATTTTCAAATCAAAACCTCTTGCTTTTGTCCTCCCTGCAGAAACTGTGTGGCTCCTATGTCTTCCTCATCTTCCTCGTTTTCCTGGTCATCTTCTTTGTCTTCACGTTCTTCAAAGTGCCGGAGACCAAGGGCAGGACTTTTGAAGACATCTCCAGGGGCTTTGAAGGACGAGCAGCATCCAACCCTACATCCCCTTTAGAGAAGAACCCCATGGTGGAGCTGAACAGCATACGACCTAACAAAGAAGTTGCCTAAGATTTGTGAAACACCCATTCTTCAACTCTCACATGCCTAAAGAGTCATTAAAGGAATAAGTAAAGAAAACCATGAGAACTGGGACATTTTTCCCCTCCTCAATTGCTGCTATTTTCTTCTTTTCACCCACATGCTTGCCCATTGTGCCAGGCTTACCAGCATTAATCGAATCTGATATGGGTGGTCTGCCATACTGGAAAGCACCTGGCACTTGCAAAAATAATCTCATCTTTCCTGTCAAACACCAGGAGAACAGAGAAGAGCTGGCAATGTTTTTTGCTTTCCTCACATCAAATTGCCATTTGGGGTTGACATACTTATGCACACAGTGACCATTATGTATTTGAATTACTATTTTTGTAGTGAGTTAAAGTGACCCGCTAAACAAGTCCCCAGCCCTTTGAGTCTATCTTGTGTGCGTGTGTACAGTGTTACACTGGAATTTAGCAAGCCTACCAAAAAGCCAGGTTGCTTTTTCCTATCCAGTGTGCACTTTTTTTAGCCTCAGGTAAAAGGGGACCAAGTCACATGCATATTTTTCCTGCTCTTTTATTTTTTTTTGTATAGACAAACTGAAAGCATACTTTTACTTCAGTTTATTTATTTGTATGTCACTTTGTAAATATTTATTTTTTTAATGGTGTACAAAAATGTACAGATAAAGAAATTGAGGAAGTTTAAGAGAAATAGCTATTCTAACAAAAGATGCTGTAGACTTGAGGCGCAATAAGGACTGTAAAGGAGGAATGTGGTACTAAAAAAGAGATCATTTTGGGTGGTATGTACAACAGAACCAATTATGCACATTACCTTTAAGTTATTTGTGCCCTCTGGAAAGAAATTCAAGGAATTGTGTACTTGTGAGAAGAGGTATGTTTCTCCACCAAAATCTCTGTTATTAGGGATTTTTTGGTGGCTATTTTAAATAACTGTTCCCAAGTGTTCATTAGGAAGTGATATTGGAGCTTACAATGAGTGTTGTTAGATTATATTTTCAGACATGGTTTTAAGCATTCTATGGATGATTGAGGGTGGTGATTGCTAACCAGAAAGTAACTTTTCCTGCCTTCTCTTGATTTTCTTTTTGGCTTTTCTGTTGTATTCTAATAGGTCATAAAGTCTGAAATTTGCAGATTGTTACTTAAAGGCGTGCAAGGACAAATTATTTTTCAAAGCTATATTTTTCTTAGCAGTTGTTCCTATAAATATTACAGAGGCATGTAGCATGACCCTTCTGGACACAGGCATGGTCAGTTATGGTACATGTAAGTTCATAAAAGTAGACATGCAGGACTAGAGAACAGAGGTACTGGAAGTTGCTAGTTTAGCAGTATGAAAGGTCTGTAGTGCTCAGTCCCCTGCTTGGTTGCAGACCTAATGTTTTTGCCCCATGTATCCTCTCTGGAATATCTGCATGATGATGTGGTGCTCAGCAGCGTGCTGTGTAGGTGTGTACAGCTCTGTAATAGTGCCTCTGTTAAAAGGGATGTGGCAGACAGTAATTGTACATCAGAAAACGTTGGTATCCCCACTTGTCATACTGCTGGGCAGTTGAGAGTGTGTGTGCGTGCACTCTGGCTAGCACAGTTCAGTTCAGGTAGGCAAAAAGTAGCACGTAGGTTATACTTGCAGTCAAGGGGTGGGAGCTTTACTTCAGTGACTGCACTGCTCTGTCAAGAGACTCCAGGCCTGTGCCTGTCCAGGCCTGCACAAGCTGTCTAAAGGTAGCACAGAGGTAGGTCCAATTTAAACTCCTGCTCTAAGATGAAGTCTGCATCTAGTCTGCAGTTTTGGACTTGATCAAACTCAGGTCTACCTGCTGGAATTCATTACTGGATTTGATAGAAGAGACGCAAGCTCACGGAGTCCAAGTTGGGTAAAAGGAGGAAAGGCTCAGAAAGGTAGGAAGGACAGCAAGACTTTTGTAGCATAGATAGCCCAAGCTTTCTTACCAACATACTGCTTCAGAACAGGTTAGAGAAGTTCCCATTGATGTATATTCTGGGGGGTCTGTCTGACATTTTCAGTAACTAGTGATGATGTTTCTATCTTCCCTAATATGATACAGTTGCAGAGATCAGTTAAATTTGCTGCTGTGAATTAATTTGAAATACCCCAGCTTTGCACAGTGCAGTTGTATTACATCCAATTTTACCTAGCTTTTTATCAGGCTTACATGCCAGATATTTATTCTCAGAAGTATTATATAAGACTTCTTTCCCAACTTTGACATTTTGACTCAGTTACACAGATTTCTGTGCCCTTCCTTTGACCCTCCAGCACTTCCAGACATGATATTTCTATATGGAGTATCTGTATGTTAGGAAATTACCCCTATGGCTGTGCATAAGAGCATTCCATACTTTGCATCAGATGTGTGTTGGCTTGGACCGAAATGTGTAGGCCTTTCTCACATGGTATCTCTTCGTTATTTTCTTTTTCTGTAACAGCATTGTGAATATTTTGGATGGATTTTATATGCTTATTAATGTGGTTGTTTCCTGGTTTTGAAATAAAAAATATTAAATAAGTGTCTGATTTGGATCTTGCTTTTACCTTGTAGGTCTTCTGTTTCTTATTCCTTTATCACAGCCTGGGACTATACCCTGAAATGTCACCCGCATCAACCCTGCAACCTTTTTGGCTAGCTCAGCACTCTTTGCTGTTTTAGTCAAGTGGAAATGGTAATTCCTCTCAACCTCCATGCAAATCACCTTTAATTCCCTTACTGTTACTCCTTAGGAGTTTTTAAACTAAAAAGGTGTGCATCTCTGCTTCCTGTTTACCCAAATCCTTTTGTTTGCCTACAAATACTTTCCCAGTGTTTCTCAGTAACAGGGAGAGGGATGTTGTTGGAGGTTATGAATCCTGTCCGGAGATAAAGTACCTGAGATTTCTACCCCTGCTCTCTTCTTGCTGTGGTCCTCAACTTCTGTGCTAGGAGGGTGAAGAAGAGACCCCTTTTCCTGTAGCTGATGCTTTGCTCCCTCTGTCTGGCAAGTGACCTTTATGTCCTCCTCTGACATCATGCCCATGTGTTGTGAAGAGAAAACCCCACTGCCCAACAGAGCAAGCCAGTTCCCAAAAGCTGATCCTACAGCTCAGGGACTGTGGTGTTCTGTGGCCCACTATTGGGTCTGGACTGCTCTCACCCATGGCTCTCTTGCCTAGGGAGTACTGGGCATCCACCTATTCTCAAGTTCTCCTTTTCCTGCCCTACAGCTATCTAACAAGTCCAAAAAGTCAATGCTTGTGTTTTTGGCAGAAACTATAGGAACAGTTCATCAAAAAAATGTGGAAATAAAATATCCTTTGGAGGAGGAGGATGGACTGAAGTTAGAGGAAGGAAAAGATGACAAAACCCAGAGTACCCTAGAGCAGGATTCTGGCTAATATGGCTCTGGAGTCAGCAGGCTGCAGTGAGGAAACAGTAGGGAATAATCTAAAGTCTGAAAAAGCTCAGCATAACAGAGATCCAGTATAGACTTTCTGAAGCCTGACGTTACTGGCTGCTGCATGCTCCTGGCCTGTGTTTTGCTAAGTTTGGTATGCAACCAGCCTTGGAGCTGGGGAGTGCTCTGGGCTAATATGTCTAGGATTGTTTTTCAATTCTAGCTGAGCTAAAAAAATAAAGCCCAGCCATCCAAACTCATAAGCATATCTAGCTCAAACTTAACTCTTAATATTTCGGTTTTCTTTGTCAAAATAGGAAGCAAAGAGCAAATTCACTTGGGACCAAAGCCTGTGATTCACTGAGCTCTAAATTAATGTTTTGTGTAGTTTTTGTGATAAATGAGGCTTTGTTTTAGATCTGGTTATTTTTGAAAATTGTAAGGAAGCTTCAAAAGGAAAACCTGTTTGCACTTAAATGGTTTCAATGTGTGAAAATGGGTTGTTTTCAGTTGAAACTGTTCATCACATCCAAGTGAGCATGTAGGCAGTTCTTGTGGCCTCCACAATCCCCCACAGAAATGAGTCACTGGAGAACCCTTCAAAGAGTGAAACTACTGCTGAGTTGACAAGAGAAGGCCCCCAAAGGTCACAAGTGACATCAGCCACATCAAATGTTTCAGTGCTGTTTTACAGGCTAGAGCATGATAGAGTGTCACAGCATCACTGACAATATTTGTCACTTTTTGCTTGTGCTATTTGTGATGAACATATTTGTGTACCAGGCAAAAATAGCATTTTATTTCTGTGAGAAGAAATGTGGGGGGAGAAAAAAAAAAAAGAACAAAACCCACATTTTATTGGAGGTAGATTTCACTGATGCATGCCCAGTGCACAAATCTTTATATTTGATTTTGTACTCTAAAAAGAGCACATTTGAGTTCCAGACATTTCAGGAGCTGGGGCTGCTTCTCCCTTGGGAACAAATCTGGATGAGAGCCCAAGCAGAACTGCAGTCTTACCTCCAAGCAAAGTTGCTAAGCCTTTCTTTGAGGGCTACTCCAAGAAGGAACATTTACTAGTGTGGTGGGGGACTGTGCCATCATAGGTTTCATTTGAGAGGAAGGAAGGTGTGGACACACTGCTAATGCCATTATGATGGGCTGTGATGGAGCAGCAGCAGGAGGTGACTCAGTACAATGTTTTCTCATGCTGTACACATCATGAGAAAGATCCTGACAGCAGGTAAATCAAACACAGTTTGCTGTGCAGAAAACTTACGTGTCCTTGGCTTTTTTTCAGGCTTTCTATAGATGTGACCAAGAACGCAGTTCTAATGTTTTCTGCACTTTTAGAAGGATTCTTTGAAGACATGAGAGATGCTTACTGGAAAACCTGGGGTACATGTCTGTGGTCTGTCACTTACGCTTTAGCCTGGCTCTGTCCTTACACTGTGAGTTACCAGACAAAAGGCAGTTATCTTCATAGCATGCTGCTGTGAAAGACATCACTCAGCCTGTCTTAGACGAGGAAAGAAAATTGTATTGTTTCCTAAAATATCTATCGCTAAGGCAATTTAATAGGTGTTACTTGAAAGTATGCCATTTCTAGTGGAGACAGACTGTGTAACTTCTAAAATAATTCACTTGCTGTGATAAATCTTGTTTCTATGCTATATCTCACTGAATTACAGTGTTTACAAGAATTGTCTCTTCCTTTTCCATAAGACACAGCTTTAGCATGCCTGATAGACACATGACTGACCTGCTAAGTCTGTTTTCTGCTTGTGTTGCACAACTGTTTTCTGTTTAGCAAATGGGCACATGGATTTATGTAAGGCAGTCACATTGGTGCACCAGTCACTGTGACATGCAGTGTGGGACCATTGCAGATCACGTACTGAACCTGTAACTGGTCACCCATACAGTGATCAACCTGATCAAACAGCACCCGACCTTTCATCTCTGATCTCTGTTTCATCCTGTTTTTTAGTCTTCTCCATCATGAACAAATTTGCCTTCCATCAACAAATTTGCATCTCCATCACAAACAAACTCAGATGTTTTTTGCTTCCTTTATATTCCTGTCACCAACTGCTATTGTCTGCCATATTATCTTGTTTTCTGCCATATTATCTTGTTTTTAACTTTTTACATTAAATTCTTTGGAGTCTGGACTAGCTTTATTGCCCCTTTGCTTTGCTTATTTCTTTCAGAGTGCTCTCTCTGGTATGGATCAAAGCTCACAACGACAGTCTTAACCTCATAACTCTTCTTTGACCCTAGGCTATGATGCAAGTCTATGACCTAAAGAGTCCTCAAGGTTTAGGACACAGCAACCAGAATAATTTTCCACTGAGGAAGGCAAAAGGACCCAGAACCAGGAGAGGATGAAGGCTGGCATCAGTGGTGAAGGTGTGGAGGGACATGGACACAGCAGTGTAACAGCAGACATTGATATGTATGGAAGAGCCCATAGGTGTCTGAATATAGAAGAGAAACAGTGAAGACTATGAGGATGTAGTGAAGCAATCAGTAAAAAGAGAATGGTGGGTTGCTGACCTCTGAAGACAGAATCATAGAATGGTTTGGGTTGGAAGGGACCTTAAAGACCACCTAGATCCAACTCCTCTGCTGTGGGCAGGGACAACTTCCACTAGACCAAGTTGCTCAGAGCCCCATCCAACTTGGCCTTAAACACTTCCAGTCATGGGGCAGCCACAACTTCTCTGAACAACCTGTGCCAGTGCCTCACCACTGTCACAGTAAAGAATTTCTTCCATATATCTAACCTAAATTTCCCCTCTTTCAGTCTGAAGCCATTCTCCATTGTCCTATCGCTACAGTTTCAGATGAAAGGTCCCTCTCCATCCTCACTGTACCCCTTCAGACACTGGAAGGGTGCTATGAGGTCTCCACTCAACCTTCTTTTCTCTGAAGGAGGAATGTGATGCAAGCTAAAAGATCCCCAAGATCTGGAAGGAAGATGAGGCATGCATAAGTGTGAAAAGGTGGAACAGGGCTGAGAGAGAAAAATGTAAACTTTGACAGAAGCAGGTGAGAAATTGAGGAAAAGAAAGACTGAAGACAACGTGTGGTAGAAAGGCAACAGGCACAGCATCAAGATATGGGCCCTTGAGATGTATGCAAAATAAAATGAAGCCCAATAGTACTCCAGTAACTTATGACTCATAGGCAAGGGGTCATCAGTTCTTCAGGGAAAGAGAAATAGAGGTGTCACCTCCACCGTGCATGTCCACGAGTATCTTTGCAGCTGAAACAAATAGCTGTGTCCGTCACAGTGTTCCTTGCAGTAGGACCTCACCTCTTGGTCCACAAAGACTGAGTTCTGTTTGCTTGAAAGATGGCACTAAAAATGCCTCTCAAGGGCCACAGGCAGGGAAAACTGATGGGCATGCAAGATACAGCTGGTTCAGCTGGACTAAACTTATCAGAGTGGCATATCAGAAGCAGCCTTACCATAAACACAAAGCAGAGGCACCTTCCTACCTGTGTTAGGTAATGTAAGACAAGGTTCTGACAAACAGAGCCGGACAAGGCCAATGTCAGCCAAGCCCAGTGTGGACAGACACCACCACTGCACTGAAACCTGCAGGGGCTTGTCCAGCTCAGGAAAACCACCAGGGCAGAAGTGTTGAGAGAAGTCCTTTCCAGCTTCCTCATTTCATGCCAGAGACAAAACTTCAGGAGAGTGAGGGAGCAGCATCACACCTCCTTTATGCTCTGCCTTTTTTCTCGTTCTGATGCAAGAGTATCATTCACAGTGATCATCCATCGCTGAGAGGTAATGGGGTGTGTTGTAATGCTCTGGTCACACACACAAAACAAAAAACCCATCATATTAGTGTAAATCTGTGGTGTTTCCAAACACATCATTTAGAGCAATTTTTTTCTGTAAGCAAGTCTGATACCTTTTTCTAAATGTAATTGAAACCAAGCCAAATCAAAACACACACCCCCCATCCCGAAAATAAAAACAAAACAAAATCCCAAATAACAACCAAAACCTCCAAACAAAATAAAGAAAACAAAGAGGGGAAAAAGAGAAATAAAGACAAACATTTTTCCTTGTGAATGGAAAGTCCAGTTCCTGACTAGCTATGTGTGTGAGGACAGAGCAGCCAAAACATGGACATCAGGGCTGGCTAGAAATTAAGCTTTAGCACAGATTTACTGCACGGTGTTGGCTCTTGAGAAGATAGTTTTAGCTTTTTTCCTTGACTGGGACTTAACTTTTTGTGAACTAAACTGAACTAAGAGAATACATTTTGTTCTGCTGAAGTCAGGGTCAGGAAAATTTAGCGACACTTTAAAAATACAGACTGAGAAAATCTAAAGCTCATAGGAAGCCTTAAAGGTGTGAATTCTGTTGAGAGGGTTGGTAGGAAGGGAAAGGTGGGACCCATGCCTGGAAATGCTGACAGCTCTTGGGAGCTAGAAGCAGCCACTACAACATGAACTGGGGCAGGAGAGCAGGCTGGACACACCTCAGTTCACTGGCAGCCTTCTCTGGACCGGAGGCCCAAAAGGACACAGCAACAGTCCCAAACACACTCACTTGGCATCAGATATGCAGTCATAAGGTGTATTTGCTTGTGCAGTGCCCCGACACAGAGACTGCAGAGGCATAGCCCAGCTCATCATTTCCTTATCTTCCCTGATGTGGAAGGGCAAGGTGATGAAAGAGGGGCACAAAGGAAAGGGGTTGTACTCTCCCTGGTACTAGTGCCAAGGACTGCAGGACATGCCAGGTGAATGGAAGATCTGGGAGCCAAAGGGGTTGTACTGTTCTGTCCCCATGCTCTCTGAACCAGGTGCTTCCAGGAAGGTTTTTGGAGCACAACCATGAAAACCATGTTTGAAGTGGTTTCCCACCAACACTGCAAAACCCAGTTGAGACTCATATTAATGAGTCCAGTCTTTCTTCTGAGATAAAAGAAATATCTGATGTGTGGTTTGTGGGTGCGAACACTTTGGTTGCACAGATACAGTTTGCTTGCTCAAGGTAGGGCGTTAAAAATGCAGTTGGGATAGGAGGTGTTTCTGTGCTTAAACCAGACTTCCTATTGCTCCCATTTTTAAAAATAACACAATCTGAAATGATGCTCCACTCTCTGCCCCCTTGATTCACATTGAAACCATGACAGATGGATACGAAACCCTCAGAAATGTTTTTATCTCTTTTCTTACATAATTCCAGGGTCTGAGAAGTGATGATATCCTCTTGGAGGAGATAAATGAGACAACAGAAGAATCAATCAGACAGACACAAAGACCAGCTGCATGTAACCCATTAGCATCTTTTCCAACCTCAATGCCAACACCGTATTCTCAGAGCTCAATGCCATAGGTATCTATGTTGTTATCACTAGTGTCATGAGCAGAGAGGAAGCAGTGTCTCAGGGAGTGAGGCAGGACTGAACACGAGTGCTTAGCAGCTAGATCTGTGCTTATTGTGAAGAAAAGTAGTGTCCCTGTAACAGAAGCTTAAGAGGGACAGGTGGTGAGTTTATGAGTGAATTGTGGGAAGCTCTCAATACCAGAGAAGACTTTCTCATGATTCTACTCTGTCCCCTTCTCTCTATTTGCCTATTAAAATCAATTATTCCTCCAAAATAATCCTGCTGCCTGGGGCTTTCCGTTCTGCCTTGATCACCCTAGAAGTGAGAGCCATAGGCTTCCTTCTCTCTATCTTTCCTGTCTGTACCTTTTATGTGAGCTCCTCATTCTCAGTGGACTGAGACAGAAATCTGAATGTGGGGCTTTTTTGCAGTAAGGAAACAACAATGCCTCGTTCTTTGAAGCACCCTGTCACATGGGGCAGAAAATGGACCAGTAGCTACTGTGGGGTCTCATCTCCAGCCATTCCAGATCCATATTAACCTGCAGATATTTGTATGCTGCGCTTTGTCATTCTACCTCACAGTGTCTGACCCACCTCTTCCAGTATCGCTCTAAGCCTGTTCCACACCCCAGTGCACAGAAAAATGCTAGTCAACCTGTATGGCCTGCTCTCTTAGTTTCGCCTTCTGCACTGAAGCATCCTCTTGGCTCTCCCAGCATGGCCATCACTGTACCAGAACAGGCTAGTGGGCCCAGCAGCTTCTGCTTAGATACATGCACTCTTGTATTTTTCTTAAGGAATAGCCCACGACCATTAAGCATGAACTGAAGCTAGCATGAAGACTTTCTTCCTCACCCTGTCTCCCTAGTTAGGAATTCTCCATTGACATATCTTCCGGCTTCATGGAGATGCCAAATATTTCATGGGCAAATTACATGCTCAAGAAAAACAACATTTAGGGGATGTATATCAACAGAACATCAGAAGCATGTAGTGGCAATAGATGTGGGGTGCTTCTTCTGTTTCCAGATATTTCTCCCTAAAGGGTTAGGAGAAATCTGCTGATATTTGGTCAGTTGATTATGGCTTTGTGTAGTCCATCTAGCTTTACCTTTGCCTCCAGGTCAATGTTCAGTGCTACAGAATATTTTATTGAAAAATCAGTTGGTGTAGGTGCAACACTTACTCGTTCTGATGTATTTTACCTTGTGCGAGGGTGTGAAGAGGTTGCTCAAGGCACTCTTTGGGCAATGTCACATTGCCAGGACACCAACCTGAAGTTAGGAGGAGCTAATCTACTGATGATGTCATTCACACTCCCTGTGATATTTTACATCTTCCCAATTCCCAGTATGCTGAGTAGTGGTTTGCTGCCATACCTCCCCCTCCTTCCAAAGGAGTGTGCTGTGCCTACAGGGTAACCCTTGTCAAAGTATATCACATCAACCGCTCTCCCCTAATACATACAGCCAGTGCTGTCATTTTAAAAGGCAGTCAGTTTGCCCTTGGTAAACCAGTATCAACCTTTCCCGAATACATTTTTGTCCTTGGCACATTTGGCACTGGGTGCCAAGAGGACATAGCACTGAGGTAAGAATAGCTGGTCTGGGGCTCACCAAGTCATCTTGATTGCTTGAGGGCAATGTTAACCTTTTTCCAGTTGTCAGGGAAGACAGATGAAAGACTCTGATCTTATAATCACACCAGGCAGTTTTGAATACGTCCTAGCACCCTTGAAGTGTATTCTATGCAATCTCATGCACTGTAATAAATTCAGCCTCTCTAAGTAGTATCAAGTCTGCTGCTGCCCTACACCTGGCTATCCCTCAATTTTCCAAGCCATTATGATATGTCTGGAAATCTGGGAACAGGCTTTGCTTCTACAGACTATTGCAAGAAAGGCTTTGAGTACTTCAACCTCATCTAAGGCTGAGGCATCCATCACTAGTTTGTCCACCCATTCCTCAGCAGCAGACCTGGATTTTCCCTGGACTGGCTACTAGGATAGTTACAGAATCCCCTTCATCATCCACCCTATCCCATGAAACTTTTTACTCCAGCTGGGCTCTGAGAGGCCTTTCTGATTTTGTCCTTCAGTACCCAAGCAGTGCTTCCATCCTCTTTCTTCTTAGCCAATCTTTTTTTCTACTACTTGCATATCTGCTTTTTGCACTTGAATTCATTGTGAAACTCCTTCCATAGCCAGGATAGGTTTCATACAAAACTACCAGACCCCCTGCACAACAAAATAGTTTAAAGATGCTGTCTTTCACTCAGGGTCAATAGTTGCTGATACTGTGTCACTGTCTTTTTACAACTCTCCGATGCTGCAAATCAGTGGAAGAGTGACTGATGGCACAACTGCAACTGTGGATTTCTGGGACACAAACAGTTACCTACCTTTCTTCCCTGGTGTTGTTTGAATGTGAACAAAAAGGAGGCTGTCCACACAGAAGGACAACACATTCTCAAAGCCCGGCAGCACTCTCCTCTGCCTCAGAGCAGCCAGCATGGAGCTGGTTGAATTGAAACTGAATATGATGTTTAGGGAACAGAGTAAGAGGAAACCAAGGAAGGATACAATGGAGTAAAGCACTGAGAGATTATGCAGCAGAGGGCCTAGCAGAGTGATTCCAGAATGGAGTCCTGGAGCTGGCAGGAAGCGGTGAACTAGCCAGAAGGATTATCTTATACCCAGAACATGTCACTTGCCGGCAATGTGTCTAGCAGCTGAAGCAGGAGACAGGAGAGAGCTGTGTGTAATAAGGAGAGGGAAGAAGTATGCAGTGACTAGTGGTCAGAACCACTTCCTCTCTGAAGGCAAAAGACCTTTTATAGGAGAATCCTTGAAAGTCAGGGTGGGTATGAGTGGAGCTGAACAAAGTGAGGTGGAGTGGCCACCAGGTAGTTTTAGCTAGCTATTAGGTGTCTTGGTGTGAGACCCCACTTTTTAGTGATGGGATCATGACTACATGGTGGATTGGGAGCAGACAGCTAGGAGGCAGAGATGTAAATAAACTCTAGCCTATATCCACCAAGAATGTGCAACTCAGCACTTGCTGTCACCCAACAGCCTTTGTCTTTTTGTCACCATGCTCCCTCCAAAGCAGTTCTTTCATGTCCATCCAACAGTGCTCTGTGTGTACAGAGATGGCTGCCAAGCACACTGAGATGGTAGGAATGAAAAGAAATGCTAACAGCTCTGAAGTAAGTGGTATACTGAAGGCTAATCTTGTTTCAGCAGCTAGAAACAGGACTTGGTGTACTCCAGGCCTCTTTATCCTGTGGATAAAGCAGAGCTTGAGAGCAATTGACGAGAAGAGTGGAAAAACATCAGTGAGCTTGCAAATATATTGGATATGAAGGCGCAGTGTTAAGCCTGCTGGTCAAAAGCAGACAGCAATGCTACAAGACACAGCACTTGTTTGGAGCATCTATGCACTTGTTCTGACAGGTCAGAGATGAGAGGTAGGAGAATACAGGAACAAGGAGGAGGATGGCACAGATAAGGAGAGGAGGGGTGTCTGGGTATTTTGGGTGCAGCAAGAAGCTGTGCCAGTGTGCATTGTCTTCTCCAGGCTTTTGACCCGAGCAACCCTGTTGGAAGAAGGGACAATCAGGGTGAAAGTTTAGCAAACAGAACAAGGTAGATGACTTAGGTCTTATCATGGGGTGGTGCCTGGCATGCAGAGTTCCAGCTGGAACTGCTGGCCTTGCCGCGTGGTTGCGCAAGAAGCTCGGCAGCTCCTGGCAGCAAAGCTGGCAGTGCCATCTCCTGGGCAGAGCAGGGGCTTTGAACAGGGAGGGTTGCATGTCATTCTCCTGCTGACCAGCTGAGTGATCTTGAGCAAAACGCTGCCCCTCCTCTCCTTGCACCTGGATATTTTCATGGGCAAAGTGATGGCCCAAGGGAAGTCGGTGAGTAAAATTCATGCTCATCGAAGTGAGATCTTGACACTGTCAAATAAAAGTGCAGAGCTACGCCTGGTTGCTGGTGGAGAGGAAGAAGGACAAATGTTGCCTGAGTATTCCACATGTTTCTTAACGGAGGTTCTGTACCCAGGGCTGACATATTTCTTGTCTGCGGTTCTCTTTAACTGGACTTTCTAAAGGACACGTTCTGGTGCTATCTCCAGCTATTAGATAGATTTTCAGTCATGTAGTGGCATCCTTTTGCCACAGAAATTTTACTGATTTGGTAAATTCAGCACTGTCAAGTTGTAACAACCACCATCAATAAGGGAGCTGGATGTGGTGGGAGATGGCAGATGGGCTTTGAAAGTGTTCACTAAGCACACCATAGCTATATTTTCAGTAGGTTATGAAAGCAACACCTTTAAGACTGTATCTTACCATCCATGTAAGCTGGATTGCAACTGCCCCACAGGATATGAGCAATCAATGTCTTCAGAAAGTTACTCATATCCTGCAGACGAGAAATTAGAATGCACAATTGTCTGCAGAATGAGATTTTTCACATGAACCCAAAGAGAAACATGAGCAAAATGCACACTTCTTATGGAGCATCAACTGCTGGAATTTATTGTCGGCTGCCATCCAGAGCAACCTGCATAAAGGGCTTGGTGGAAACTGATAAAATGCACAAGACCTTTTAAGTGCCACAGGCAGAGAAAACTGATGGGCATGCAAGATACAGCTGGCTCAGCTGGACTAAACTTATCAGAGTGGCATATCAGAAGCAGCCTTACCATAAACACAAAGCAGAGGCACCTTCCTACCTGTGTTAGGTAATGTAAGACAAGGTTCTGACAAACAGAGCCGGACAAGGCCAATGTCAGCCAAGCCCAGTGTGGACAGACACCACCACTGCACTGAAACCTGCAGGGGCTTGTCCAGCTCAGGAAAACCACCAGGGCAGAAGTGTTGAGAGAAGTCCTTTCCAGCTTCCTCATTTCATGCCAGAGACAAAACTTCAGGAGAGTGAGGGAGCAGCATCACACCTCCTTTATGCTCTGCCTTTTTTCTCGTTCTGATGCAAGAGTATCATTCACAGTGATCATCCATCGCTGAGAGGTAATGGGGTGTGTTGTAATGCTCTGGTCACACACACAAAACAAAAAACCCATCATATTAGTGTAAATCTGTGGTGTTTCCAAACACATCATTTAGAGCAATTTTTGTCTGTGATCAAGCCTTTTTCTAAATGTAATTTAAAAAAAAAAAAAAAAGAAAAATTAAAAGAAAAGAAGAGAGATTAACATTTTTCCTTGGGACTGACTGTGTGTATGATGAGAGAGCAGCCAAAGCACAGACATCAGAGCTGGCTAGAAATGAAGCTTTAGCAAAGATTTAGTGCAGAGTGTTGGCTCATGAAAAGATAGTTTTATTTTTTTTCCTGGACTGTACCTAACTTTTCGTGAACTAAACAGAGCTGAGAGAGCATGTTTTGTGCTGCTGAAGGCAGACTCAGGACAAATTCATGACACTTTAAAAATAGAGACCAAGGAAATATAAAGATCATGGGAAACCTTAAAGCACTGATGCACGCTGGATGCACAGATATTGGGTGTATTTGCTTGTGCAGTGCCCTGACACAAAAGAGACTGCAGAGGCATAACACAGATTGTGGTTCTTCATCTCCTTATCTTGCCTGATGTGGAAGGAAAAGACTGTGAAAGAGGGGCACAAAGGAAAGGGGTTGTACTGTCCTTGGTATGAGTGCCAAGGACTGCAGGATACTCCAGGTGACTGGAAGATCTGAGAGCCAAAGGGATTGTACTGCCCCTTTTCCCAGAGTCTTTGAACCGGGTGCTTCCAGGAGGGTTTTGGAGCACAGCCATGATGACCACATATGTGATGTTTGATCCATGGGTGTGAGCACTTCGGTTGCACACACACAGTATGCTTCATTCTTCCCAGTAGTGTAATGGAATGGTACAAAGTGTCCACACACCCAACCGCATCTAAGAAAGCCTTCTGAGAGCCTAGATCACAGCTGACAGATCTGCATCCTCCTTTCTCCTGCAGGGAAAAGTAAGGCAAAAGCTGAATCACTATAATCATACAGCCACACACACAAGCCCAGCTTTGCAACCCTCCCTGTGGATGTCTCTGTGGCAAAGGGGCCACAAAATTCCTGCTGAGCCTGTGGTTTGTCTCTGATATACATGGTGACTTGCAGGAAGAGCACAGTGCAGTGCAATGCTTTTCAATGCAAAGCTCTCTTCCAGCCGCAGCCAGAGATCTGAGATTGTGCATTTCCATGAGGAAGCCTCTATTACTAGCGTTGAAAAGACTGCATGCTCCTTGCTAACACTGTCTCAGGCTATTTGCCTACATCAGTAGCCCAGCTGCCACAAAAAAGGGCCAAAACAGAACAGTGAGTGTGGTGGCAGCTCTCCTTCTATTCAGTAGAGAAAGGTCTTTTTTCCAACCCCACAAGCACCACCTGTCTCTATAAGCTGAACATGATGCATGCTCCTTAGCCCTTCTTTCCCTTTCCATGATCTCTCAGGGCCTTGGAAGTAGCTAAAATTCTGCTTAACTCTTCTCCTTCCAGCTCTCAATAGCTCTTCTTGCTTCTCACAGGCTCTCTGATATATCTGTCTCTGAATCTACTTGTGCATGCCCAGAACTAGGGAACAATACACTTTTGGGGTGATCACTGCCCACTTTCACCAGGTTGACATCTCTCAGTCTTAGGAAGGTCAGAGATGGGTAAAGTGAAAGTATGAGTGGAGATGGACTTGCATTACCTGGCCATCTCTGGGTTCTCCCTCGTACCTCAACACTTCCTTGTGCCTCTGAACTTGCTTGGTCCTTCCTTCTACTATATGGCATTTTCCCACTGCTTCCTGATACCTCCATTTCTACTGTAGCTCTTTCTGCCTCATGTCATATGTTGCAGAGTCTGCCTGTATACAGAGCTGAGGGTGACCTGGCGTTACACTCCTTCATAATTTTGGGATGTTCTCTGCATTTTCCCTGATGTTTCATCCCATTCCTCCTTCCTACTTCTTCCCTACTTCTCTGCTTCCCTATCCTTAAAGAGCCATTTTTTAAGCCCTGCTTCATGCTGTTCCCCTGCCTCAGGTTTTCTTCAAGATGTATAGCCCTAAGGGCAATGCTTTGGGAGATGGTGTGGAGGTTTCAGGCACATTATCCTGGGCAGTGACTAAACCTGCATTAATCCCATCCCAAACTCTGCAGGACACAGGGGACCTGCTGATCTTAAATCCAAGCCAAAGCCTAGTCTCATATGGCCCAGTGGATGCTCCCACAGCCATCATTCATACTTCAAGTCCTGCCCAGTGCTAAGTCACCTTATGGTGGCCTCTGCTATGTTGGAGAGTGAAATGCCTGGCGGGGATGCTGGCAGGGCTGCCATTGGAAGCGGAGGTTTGTGCTGTGCTGACCCCACAACTCATTGAGTGTTTGTGCCACCCAGCTCTTTCTGCAGCTTCTTGGGCACTGCCCCAGTAAAGCCCCCAAGCCTGGGGTTAGAAAAAACCCAAAGGGTTCGGCTTACTGTGGTAAGCCCAGGCAACCTTTGCTACACGCCTCTTTTGCAAGAGGTATTTCTTCACTAGGGTCCCAAAAGAATATCACAACCCTATAAAAAAAAAAAAAACATCTTTCCTGAGACTTCCATAGGCTACCAGCCTCCCACTCCCTCTGTTGTCTTCCCAAGGAGTTAACATTACATCCCCAAAACTGATCACCTTTGGGCCATGAATTGCTTCCTTGCTCCTGAGATCTCTCATTCCTGCTACAGCACAGTGCCCTGAGGGAAACACAGGCCACCAAGTGCAGACCTACTGGAGGATGCTGACTATGTGTTACCCTGTCTGTAGCATAGAAACATTCCTGGTTATGTGGCAGCACACTAGCAGCATGTGTGTTTCCCACATGCCTCATTTTTGCAAATAATCCATATATATAAATATATGTGGTTGACATCCACTCTCACACCAACAATTCTCCTTGCAAAGCTTAGATTCATCTGCATTGTAATTATCCGTAAAAAATTTTTAGGGTAACTGATAACTCATAGAGGTAAATTTTGACGTGCCAAAGCACAGGCTACTCTGAAACATGAATGCCATGCCACCACACCACAAAACATGCATCCCTTTCCTCTCCCCCAAGCCCTCAAATGCCAAACCACAACTCAAATCAGACTACAGCTCAGCAGCAACTCTGTGGCTCCTGGCGTTCACCTGAGCCAGAGCTACAGGCTTCGGAGATCAACTGATTTTCTGGCAGAGTTGATGGTCTTATCCCTGTTTGACTTGCAAAGCTAACACAGCTCATGGGGGAATGAGACCCATTAACAACATTGTTTATTAAGATCCAGCAAGGATGTGACTGATGTCCCAGTAAAGTTTGCTTTACTGGGATAACCAACACTGATGAAGCAGAGGACCAGATCTAGCTTGGCCCTCCAGCTCATTTCTGTTCCAGAGTGGTCTGGTACATGGGTGAGATGATTGTGAATAACTGGTGGAGCTGAAGTGACACACAACCTTATCTACTTTAATCAAAGCCCCATTTCACGGTTTGCCTGCCAGTTCAGCCCTTTCCACCTGTCCTCACCTGCTTTGTGGGAAGGGCAACTTGAGTGGAACTGGTAGTGGGAATGCCTTCAGACAAGACAGATCTCCCCCTATACGTAAACAGAGATTAGATCCTGCAATTCTGGTTTGATACTTGCTTAGCAGAGAGAAGCTGTGTTTTATAACACTTCTGTGCCTGTTGCTCTTGCCTGGGACTTCTCCTTGCTCCTCCTCCCTTTATTTTGCATTGCATACAAAAGACAACGTAACCCTCTTCATGTAATCTCACCAAAACAGTGCCTAATACTGCCCTTTAGCTCTAAGACAAAGGTTTTCTGCAATGACAATCTGGTGTTTCCACTGAACCAAGGAGTGGTCAGTGCTGCACAATAACAGGCCCTTCCCTGAGCCCATGTGCTGCCTCAAGCTTGCCTATTCGTGCAAATAAGACTACAGGGATTTGCCTACTTTTTCTCTTTTTTTTTTTTTTCCCATGCTGTGCTTTGTAGACATCTCCCTTTGAATACTTACCTATGGGATTCTTTCTCCTTAGGTGCATGATCAGCTCCCATCTTTTCTTCTTTCTGCCTGCCCAAGCAAGATAGGTTCCTTTTGCATTATTTCTTTGTTCGATCCAGGAATTGTTGAGGAAGAAGAGATCCACCCACCAAGCACACCTTGCACTGCCATCCTGTCACACAAGAAAAACAGCCTTTCGTCTTGCATGCAGCAAGCTCCAACAGAAACTCTGTGACATCCAGAACAAGTGGTGGACCAATCTAGCTGAAAAAACTCAATTATGCGCAGATACGGGTGATCACAGAGGATTCTATGAGGCCCTGAAAACAGCATAGGGCCTACATACCAGGTCCAAAGCCCTCTACTCAGCACTGATGGTCAAACACTTCTAACAGATAAAACCTCCATTCTGAATTGATGGTCTGAACACTTTCAGACTCTTTTCAGTACCAACCGTGTAGTCCAAGACTCAGTAATTCAGTCCATCACACAACAACCGGTGAAGTACAAATTGGATACTGCCCCCACTTTAGGAGAAACCCTCAAGGCCATACAGCAGGTGAAAATTGGCAAGGCAGCTGGGGTTGATGGAATTCCACCTGAAGTCTGGAAACATGGGGGCCAAGCACTCCATGCTAAATTTCACAAGTTTGTGGTGCGCTGTTGGGAACAAGGTGAACTACCATCAGACCTTCATGATGCAGTCATCATCACTTTGTATAAGAAGAAAGGAATTAAATCTGATTGCTCAAATTACCATGGTATTACTCTGCTCTCCATTGCTGGCAAAATCCTGGCAAGAATACTCTTGAACAGACTAATACTCGCTATAGCAGAAGGAATTCTACCTGAAAGCCAATGTGGTTTCAGAGTCAACAGGAGGACCACAGACATGGTATTTGTTCTCAGACAACTGCAAGAGAAGTGTAGGGAACAGAACAAAGGTTTCTATGTAACCTTTGTCGACCTCACCAAGGCTTTCGATACTGTGAGCAGAAAAGGTCTGTGGCAGATTTTGAAATGTTTAGGTTGTCCCCCTAAATTCCTTAAAATTATCATCTTGCTCCATGAGGATCAGCACAGCCAAGTCAGATATGGCGACGCACTTTGAGCCCTTTCTAATAACTAATGGTGTGAAACAAGGCTGCGTTCTTGCTCCAGCCCTTTTCACAGCCTTTTTCAGCAGGAAGCTCCAAAGGGCCATGGCAGACCTCGAGGATCAGGACGGTATCTACATTTGATACCATACTGATGGAAGCCTTTTCAACCTAAGGCAACTGAAGGCTCACACCAAGACCTTAAACCATCCTGTCCGGGAGCTGCTTTATGCTGATGACGCCGCCCTTGTCGCCCACACAGAAGCAGCTCTGCAGCGTTTAACATCCTGCTTTGCAGACACTGCTGAGCTCTTTGGGCTGGAAGTCAGCTTAAAGAAGACAGAAGTTCTCTATCAACCTGCATCTCAGGAAGTCTTCCATCATCCCCATATCACCATTGGCCAGTCAGAGCTTAAATCAGTCCAGCAGTTTAATTACCTAGGTAGCCTCATCTCCTCGGATGGTAAGACTGATGGGGAGATAGACAACAGGTTAGTGAAGGCATATAGTGCTTTTGGAAAACTCCATAAAAGAGTATGGCATAATAAACACTTGAAGAAAAGTACAAAGATCAGTCTACTGCTGTCTACTTTCTTATATGGTTCCGAATCATGGGTCGTCTAACGCCACCACCTGCGTCTCCTAGAACGCTTCCATCAACGCTGCCTCCGTACAATCCTTAACATCTACTGGTCAGATTATGTGACTAATACGTCTGTTCTAGAACAAGCAGCAGTTACAAGCATTGAGGCCATGTTACTGAGAACTCAGCTGCGCTGGGCAGGGCACGTCTCCAGGATGAAGGACCATCGCCTCCCTAAGATCCTGCTTTGTGGTGAACTTGCTGCCGCAAGAGAGGAGCCCCAAAGAAAAGATACAAGGACTCCCTGAAACAACATCTCAGCCTCGGCCATATTGATCACCATAACTGGTCTACTCTGGCCTCCAATCGGGAGGTCTGGAGACACACCATCTATAACGCTGCCGTTTCCTTTGAGAACGCACGCAGGATCATTCTCGAGGAGAAAAGACAACGCAGAAAGAATCGTGTCTTGCTGAATATACCACCTAAGGAGTCTTTCTGCTGTGCCTTTTGCAATTGGATATGTCTATCTTGTATTGGCCTCATAAGCCACCAGCATGCTTGTAGTAAAGGTGGATAGAGCCTTCCTAAATCATGTTCTGGAAGCCTAGCCATGAGATGAGATGAGATGAGATTTCTTTGTTCTCTGTGGTATTTGCAACACCCTCCCAGCCTTGTATCACCTGTGAATTCCATTGCTGCTGGTTGTTTTCCCTGCCTTTTCAGCACCTAGAATGACAAAGCTTTTTGTGCTGGTTTTGCTGCAATTGAACCTGATACTTGAAAGGAGGAGGAAAGGTTGGAATAAACTGCTCTGATGATTCATCCCTGGGGCTGAGAGATTTGCTCCTCTGATACCAGTCCCTTGATCAGAGCTCTGCTATGTTATCTCTGTCTGGGTAGACAGACACTTTGTGAAGTGGGAAACACACAGCAGCATGAGGCTGGATGAGAATTTGTTATACTTGCCATAAGCTTGCCATATGTTGTAGCCATATAGCCAGAGAACTTGCTGTGGCCAGTAAACACAGATGCTTTTGAAATTTGAAGACTAGAGAGAGAAGGCTGACTGGAAAAGTTTTGAGAAGGATGTGTGAGAGCTGAAGAGCCTACTACATTTCAAGAGATGTTGGAATGACACTAAAAGCGGTGGACATGGCAATATTGTCCAGGCCTTCTCTTCTGCCTACACTGATCACATACTTTTTTAGCAAATTGGGAAGTAAAATCCTGTGGGTGGGACCCAGGAGACTGGGAGTGCTCGCAACACTGGCAAAGTTAATTTCTTCCCACTTCATCTTCTTCTTGGCATTATGGTCAAGCTACACTTCTCTTAGAGAGCCTTACTGTGTGAAGAACTTCAGAAAGGATATATGAGCAGAAAAATCCATCTCATGATAGTGATCAACAGCTTATCCTAAACTGCTTTGTTTGAAACTAAGCTCATTCATTTCTTGGCCCTTATGTTTCTTTCACTACACAGATTAAAAAAAAAAAAAGATGAGGGGACAGAGGGAGAGGATTTAAATATATAGGTATACACATATGTGTGGGTGTGGCACAGATTTTCATTTTTACCTTTCTCTGATTTTACTGAAAAATTTTGCACAGCAAAATAATTTGAGCTTTTTTTACTCTGACTAATTTAATGGAAGGGGCCTCTGCAAACTGTTCCCTTCCTTCATTAACAAAATCATGTGAAGTTGTCTCCTAAATTACATTTACAGAAGGAAAAATTGAAGGCAGATAGGAAACACTTAGGAATGTTATTTAAGGTTGGCAGACTTCCTAGCCCCTCCCCCAGTCTTTTTTAGGTAGGTGTTACCATAGCTCCCCTTACATCTTTCAGCCCTGAGTGGTTTTAACTTACTTTTTTTTGTCTCTGGTAGTGCTATGAACAGTGAAGTACCAGTTCTGACCAGCTTTAGGCCCAAACAACGGAAGAAGAGAAAGGGAATCTTTTTCCTTTTTCTTTATGATCACCCAACTGAAACTTGGTTATATACCCTCACTGAGAATTTATTTAACTTCTTTCAGAATTTTTCAGCCTAGCATGACACACCTAAAACCCCCCAAAGTAGCAGCGTTTATGATTTTTTTTTTAATAATTTCTCCTTTCTGCTGCCTGTCCTCAGTTCAGCAAGGCAGTATGTGTTGGGGGGAAAAAACCTCCTTTGCTGGTGGAGACTCATTAACAGTATTTACAAAGAAGACAAGGTCATCATGAGACCGGGCAAACACAGGGATCTGACTAAATTACAGTACAGTCTCACAGAAAGCAAAGAAAAAATGTAGAAAATCATCAGTCACCAAAAAGAAAAGTCTTTGGAGAAAAATATGGTGCTTTAGAGAATTAAATTCAAATTCAAGTTACAATTAAAGAGTTAACATGCTGAACTACGTGGTTAAAGGACGGACAGTGCGGGAATGTTGCAATGTGGAAATGTTTTAGCTACTTTGCTTCTTATCTTTCAAACTGCATTACTTTTCCAATTTCTTGTTTTTAAAAATGTCTTTTAATTAAGCCGTTACTATCAATGCCAATAACAAAAACCCTGCAAATTTTTAAATAAAGCAGAGCATTTTTTTATGGCTTCAAAGAAAGGAGAAATACTATAAAACAATACTGTCAAAGCTTTTTTCTTAAAACAACTGCATTAACTATCTTTGAATAATTAACTAAAACCACATTCACCAAGTTTAAGGACTGAAAAGCATACTTTTTTTAACAGCCAACTTGGGCAGAATAAAATACTTGTTCTCTGATGCTATTATTTGCAGAAAGAGACTATATGGCCCAAAAAGACTGTGGAGAGTTGCTAGATTCTCATCTGCAGTGCAGGTTCCTCCGGGGAGAGGCACTCCTCATGCATCCCCCAAGTGGGGTCTGGTGAGGCCAAGCCTCCAAGAAAGTTGGTGTTTTCCTGGTATAGTGGTAGCAATAAGGACTTCTGAACTGTTGCAGCCCAAAAGGAATGCAGATGTAGTGATACTTCTCTTGATGCATCTGATGCATCTTCACTCAAGAGGCTGTTGGGGAGAGCTACACCAAGAAGTGGTGATCCACAAGGTATCACACTGCGACTGAACATCCTGAACATACTCAGGATGCTGTAAGCTTTAACTTTCAGTTCTTGTTTTATTATGTCCATGCTGTACATGTTGAGCCTTACTTGCGTGTTAGCTGTCATAGGACACTGCCAGAACACAGGCATCTCAGAATCAGGTTTATCCAGTATCTTTATTCCGACCTAAGCTTTTCCATTTGACTGTCTCTGACTCCTTTTTTAGGAGAAACTAATATCCCAGAGGGACCTGCTCTGCAGGTTCACATGGCAATTGACAGGCTACTGTTTCATTGCTGTGACTGCTGCAAAGTTCAGTGCCATCTTATGAAAAGCAGTGGACTTAGCTGTTAATGAAAGTTCATGGTATTGACATGCTGGTGGAGAATTTACCCTCTTTTTAGTGGAGTGCATTTTCAGCTTCACGGTACAGAAGAGCAGACAAAGGCTGTTTAAGAAAGCCCTCTGAGCCAAGAGCATGAGCCTGGGAATGCTTTTGTGGAGATCTTTGTCAGATAACAGTGAGCATTTGGGCCTAGTCTGAATAAAACAGTACCAAATCAACCAGAATCTGGCTTGGTTTGATGCCAAGCCACATCTGTGTTACATGCTTCGTGGAGGAGATAAGTTGCTCCCTCACAGGTTGTGCTGCTCTGAAACCCAGGGGATGAGGCCCTGAGGTTCCTTCAGCTCCTCTGCCCTTCAGTCCCCCTCCTGCCCCCAGGGAGATGACTGCCTCTGTGCTGTCCCACTCACTGGTCCAGTTGGGCTGCTCCCCAGAGCAGCACCACCCTCCTCCCCATCTTCTGCCCATAGGGACTTTGTAGTGCAAGTGACTAAGCTAGTTTATTATGGCCTCAGGGCACATTGTAGGAAAGATCCTAGACACCTTCAGAAGTAGCTGAAATCAATGAGATCAAGGGTGAAGTGCTCAACCAGTGACACTCCCAACAAGTACGCAGATACCCAGTGCCACCCACGCCATCACCCACACTATGTTTTCTGCCAGGTCTTCATATTTAACAATCCTAACAGAGATGATATGCTCCAGGTCTGCTACCTTGTTTTCATATTCTAACTGCCCCTAAGGCCATGAAAACTTAAACACCAACATATAGTACAGCTCCTGTCATTGGTGTCTCTTCCTTTGCTTAATCAGCTAGGGCCTGAGGGCAGACATGAGGGACAGTGATCTGAGCTCTTGTGGCACTGTAGGTCTGAAATGGGGAATGATTCAGAAGGGAGGCATGAGCCAAAACCATCTTGTAGAGGCTGTTGCAGCATAATTGATATATTCAGGATGTTCTTGGGTTTCTGTTGAGGCAGATGTGCTCAAAAGCACTTTTTTACAATAAGTTTTTCAAGTAAATTTAATATATAAAACTGCAGTTCTTATGCAGAGATATGTCAGTTCCTGCAGTTTGTAGTCACAAGTGTTTCATACAAACAGAAAATATAATACCGAGTTTCAAGTTAAAGAGACTCTAGCCAGGCCCTTAGCTACCTCCAGTCTGCACCTCATGGGAAAATGAATGGTCCCAAGGCAGCAAAATCATGCTGTGATGTGGCAACTGAGTTGATTTAAAGGTTCACCCACTGGCCAGTCCTGCAGTTCCTCTTTGTTTCCCATGCAGGGATGTTAGAAGATTCCGAAGTTGCCCCCTCTCTACACACAGGGAAGCCAGAATTAGTAATCTGCCATGGGGCACAGAGCAGCAGCAGAAATCCTGGTGGAAGTGGTGTTCTATATCCTTTTAAGTTGACCTAAATTCTACTTCCTATTTCTCTTGCTCACCCCCACCTGTCTGTATCTTCTCTCTGCTGATACTTGAACCCTCTCACAGCAAGAAGATGCCCCTCTCTGGCCTGTTGGGGAGGTACTGGGGTGCTAGCACAGGCTTGGGATGAAAGCAGTGACAAGCTCTGCAGGTGCCTGTTCCCCTTGGGTAGGCCATACATCAGCAAACATCAGCTAACCCTGCCTTAAAGGAGACTCTTCATCTCCTTTATTCCAACCAACCTGTAACAGCCTGGCAAAGGCCACAGCCAAGACTACACAAATGAAAGAATGTGCCTTTGAAAGGCCCTGGGCAAGCAAATCTGTTAGCTGTGGACTAACAGATACCTCCACAGTGAAAATGTCTCTTCTGATTGTCCCCCTGTAAACCAGCCAGCTGAGATTTCTGAGCCTGCTCTGCAAAATGAGATCCAGTGCTGGATGTGACTTGCCCAGTGTGCCTGAGTTTGCTCTGGCACAGACATGTTGGAGATGGGCCAGACATATTCTCAGCTGGTTTCCTCAGATTTCTGTGTGAAGGAAACTCCTTCTCAGCTTAAAAAAAAAAAAAAAAAAAAAAAAAAGGTAGATTCTAGCCCCCAGGTCTAATTCCCCCTTTTTCCATCTTTGATATATGCACCAAGAGTGCGGGAAGTGCTGCCAGGTCAGTAAGGTGTGTGCATGTGTGTGTGGGTCTTGGGGGTGGTGTCAATGTGACACAAGCCACAAAGTAAAGGTCTCAGAACCCTCCCCATAACCTGAGGCCAGGCCTTGGGTTTGCCCGGCGTGGTACTGAGTAGCTCAGCACCAGAATTACCTCCTGTCCACTCCCATGTGGTGGAGGTTGGTTGGGATTTATTCTCTTAATGCAGTGAACAGTTGTTTTTCATAGAACATCTGCACTCATGGGATTTTGAGACAGGACAATTTCAGCAGAGCCCAAAGAAGCAAGCGGGCGACGTTTTCCTGGGCCTCTGGACCTGATCCTGCTCAGGTGTGACTGAGGAACCTGCAGAATGGGAAGAATTCAGAGGGGACATATTTCAGTACTGATGCCATGTGCTACTTTCCCTCCCCCCTGCTCTGTCCCCACCCCACCAATCAGCCTCTTTAACATGAGAAAGAGCCTGGAGGAGCGGGCCGTGGTGAATATTGCAGTCCCAGGCGAGACTATACTTGCTATAAAGGTAACTAACTGCCTGACTGTCCTTCGGAGCTACCTCAACTTACTGGTGAGACCTGCCCCCCCAAGAGAAGGTGGCATCTATCAGAAGGTGGGGGATCCACCCCTTCATCTTCTCTCCATGTGCGCGCACTTGGCTCTGCCTCCCTACCAGGCTTACCCCAGCGGGACCGGCATGGGGTACCTGGAGTTTTACTGGAACTCGGCGGGGGAGGCAGGGCATGCTCCCACATCGGCTGGGCCAGCGGGAGCAGCCAGTGCCAAGCAGTCACCGGAGGCAGGAGGGAAGAGGCACACAGCAGGTAAGGAATTTCAGCTAAGTCCTGGAGCTGATCCCTAGGATACCTCTGGTCCTAGTTCAACCAATTGTTAAAGACTTTGAGCAACTTTTTCTCTCTCCCTGCCCTGGTTTCCTAATGTGTGACCTAGGCAAAGTGTGATGTGATAGGCAAGGAGGATGGGTGACCTCCCCATGCAACTTTTCTTTGGCGACTGTGAACCGGTTTCCTGAACCTCAGTAGAGCCTGCAAGCGTCAAGGCACTGGCAGGTCTGCTCCAGGCTGAAGGGCAGTGTGGCAACGTGGTCTCATGGAAGTTCATGGTTCTTGTGGCAGGAATGTCTGGGCCTCCTTTCAGTCAAATGTTGTCATGTGTGCTATGGAGAGAAACCAATCCTGAAGATACTTCTTGTGGCATCCCTTATCCCCTTACAAACTCCTTGCAGCCAAGGCCTGCTCTGAATAACTGTGCCGGAAGATCTGCTTCCTTTAAATCCAGCATTGTTACTTTCCTGTTCTTTGCCATTTTCTTCTATTTCCCTCTCCTTTTTGTGCTCTGGTTGCCTTGCCTTTCCCTTTTTGCAAAGAAGTCCCAGGCCCCACCGCAGTGGCATTTTCAGTTCCTGCCATTCCTCTCCCATTCCAGTGAGTGGCAATAGAACAGCTGAGGAAGGCAGGTTTTCGCCCAGCCCCGTTGCACGGTCGGCCGTAAATGGGTAAATGGGTGGGAGGAGAGCGAGATTTTGGAGTGCCAGTTTCAAGCTGTCAGTTGCTATTGGAAGCTACAGGCTCAGGCAGAGTGACTAGTGGCTACCTGACATGTGGCTAGCTGCCAAGTAGTTTGGAGAAAGGCTTGAGTTCTCTGCATGCTTCCTACTCCACGAAGGCAGCAGGCAGATGGACTCGTTCGTGTCCCCAGTGGGCCTGGTATATGGACTTAAAACCCATCTTCAAACAAACACCCTTCTCTGGTACTGTTCTCTCCAGAGAGAGCTCAGTCTCGAAGTGAAGGTCTACAGGTGTCAGGGGCTTGTGGAAGTGGGTCTGTCACGTTTTCATGTTTATTTCTGTTGTACTGCTATTTGTGTTTCTTGCTTCTTCTCTCTTTCACTCTCTTCCCTTGGGAAAGGGAGTGCCTTTGTCCTGAGCTCGAGCTCCACATGGTAAATTCCACGAGGGTTTGGGATGACAAGCCAAGCAGGATCATATGTAAGCTTTAGTTCTATGGTGTCTTGCTAAGGTTCCTGTCTAACAGGAGACTTTCACATTTTCCATGCCCACATTCCCATCATGCTCATTTCCTACCTATAAGGTTTTTAATGCACAGCCTACAGGAGACAAGCATCCTATGATCCTGCACAAAATTCTACCTTCCCATGCAGCCGGGTCACCGATGTTCAGCTTCCTAAGCCTCTCCAGTCTGCCCCCATGCACATAAAGGCCCTTGCACCTCTTCTGCTGACAGCCTCTTTCTCCTCGTAGGCAGAATCTCTTTGTAGTCCTGATGGACCTGCTCCCCAGCACCAGAACCCTGCCCCACTATATACCTGTCTGCTCATGCAGCCCATGCTCTGGGTAGTATCATCTCCTAGGGATGTCAAATGGCAGGAGCAGACAATCCTAGAGTAGCAGGCACCACAGAGACAAGCGTGTTTCTGCAGGGAGCATTACAAGGGAAATTGTACCACAGATGTGGCCACTTTTCTGAGGTCCACAGCACCTCAAGGCTTTTGAGTGATTGCTTAGTAGGCTCTCAGCTTAGGGTAGAAGAAGGAAAGGTTTGGTGGGGTTGATGAGAAGCCTGTTCCTCGGGGCGACATCAGTACTTTGCACTGGACATTAATTCGAGAGGTTGAGGAGGGTGTCTCAGTGGGCTTCAGTGTCACAGCTCTCAGGGTGACTGGGAAGGAGGTTGGGAGATATTGGTTGGGCTGTGTGGTCAGAAGGTGTGTACTGAAATGGCACTGCCCCATTCACTGCACTCCCTCCCTCCTGAAATGTCAGTAGAAGGAGAGGGGATGGACCATGCAGAAATGTTCGCAGAGGAATAGCTGGAGGAAGGGGAGATGGGCAGACTTATCATTGCAGTTATGGGGAAGAGGGGTGCCTTCCCCTTTCAGTCAGGGCTGGCCTGACAAGGTCTCAGCCTCTCTCAGATGTCAGTAACCAGGCATGTGACAGAAAGGAGCTAGAGTAATCTCTCTTGTTAGCATTTTCGTATTCCTTCAGCCTGAATGACTTTGCATTTTGGCAGCTTTTGCCTGCACTGGTAGCCTAGATTGTTGAGGAAGTTTTTCCTTTAGATGTTTATCTCAACTCCTTAAGACCAGGACAAATGAAAAGGGGCTTGGATGCCTTCCTCTGCACTCTTGAATTTTGTCCTCTGTGTCCCTGCTACACGATTAATGGCTCACCTGTCCCACGCATCAACCTTTCCTCTCTCTGTCCCCACTTCCACGTCTAATTTCTCCCCTTCATTCTCCCCTTGCCAAAAGCTCCCCTCAGACAAATAGGAATCTCCATCTATACATGTGTTTTCAACAGTGGTGTGGTCTGTGGTGGGAGATGCAGGCAAACAGGACTAAGTCAATATTCAAGGTCTGACTGATGCTCTACACCTGCCACCCCATCATTGTCAGCACCAGCTTCTCTGCCCCATCACACACTCTGGTGGGAGGTTGCTTTGCCACTGTCTATCAAATGCCTCGATATTGCTGGGCAGGCAGTTTTGGGGAGCCCAGTCACCAACCAAAGCTATGCTTGCAGTCACAACCAGGCCTCTTTACACCACACCGAAACTGAAATATTACTGAGGCCTTTTGGAGGAGGATAGTAACACTGTTAAGCGATGTGCACAACTGTCCTCTCCCTGCCCTGAATTTTCTGCCTGGCAAAAGGGAGGCACAAGCACCCCAGAGGGGACTGAGCTGGGAAATTGCTCATTGTCAGTGTACTTATCTGTGCTCAGATCCAGGAAGAAAGGAAGGTGACACAAGCCTTTGCTTCAAGAGAGCAGGCAGGGAGCATGCTCATACTCATACAGCTCTGTGTTCCATCTTGTATACTGTTTCCCATTGTCTTTTTATTTACAGAAATATCCCCAGCTTCATCCAGCTCTGGGAATTTCAGCCAACTCACACCAGATTCAGCCACCAGTCCACATTCATCATCCTTGTCCCCACAGCCTACAGCTAAGTCTCAGAAGGGCAGAGAATGTGGCATGGAGGGGATAAGGAAGACCAAGAGCCGTACAGCTTTCTCCAAGGAGCAGCTGCAAACCCTGCACCAGCGGTTCCAGAGCCAGAAGTACCTCAGCCCCCAGCAGATCCGGGAGCTGGCTGTCGCTCTGGGGCTCACCTACAAGCAGGTGAACACAGAGACTTTGACCCACGGTATATCTCTCACAGTGGCTGAATGGTCACATGCAGCAACATCAGCAACAGGATGGAAAGATGAGTCACCAGCAGAGAGTAGAGGCAAAGGTGCCATCTAACAGTTGCTCTCCTGCTTATTCATGCCCAGAGATCAGAAGTACTTTTGTGGATAGGAGAGCCAGTGGCACCTCATTTGGGCCTCCCCAGCCAGGGGTCAGTTAAGGATTCTTTCCCAACACTTGTAGTAGAATTGCAAACCCACTGATGAATATGTTTTTTGCTGCAAACAGTCTCTACCCTGGGCTTGACAGCACTTAACAGCTTTTTCCATGCACTGTGAACTTCACAGAAACCCTAGCAGGCATCAGTTCTCTGAATCACAGGGCTGCAACATGCTGAAAGCTACTGCTAGTGTTTCCCAGAGCTGATCTTGTCCAATATCTAATAATGTTCCACACTCAGCACTGCACGGCTGCTTGACACCTGCTCCCCTCTCCATTTGAGTACTGTGAGGTTCATACATCAGAGCTCCTCAGGGTCTGCTAAGCTCCAGGTGGGTTGTGTGTAGTGAAATCATGCTGCCTCGAATGATGCCTTCCTAAAGCAGAGGGGGCTGGGCAACAGGGCACAAGTGCTTGCAGTTACAAGTCTAAAATGTACCCAGAACTTAGATCTCAAAGCTGGACATGGCCTGGATGCCCCGGGACTAAAAAGTTATACGTGCACTGTAGGTGCACACATAACACGCACACACAGGAACTGGTTCTTTCAGGAACTAGACAGGTGGGACAGTCTGCTCTTTCCTTCAATCCACATCCCTGCAAGGCTGCTTTCACAGCACAGACACAGCCCTGGGGGGAAACGGCTCTGGAATTCGCCCCAGCAAGGAGCTTTGCATTTGGGAAATGCTGGCTAAAAAGAGCAAGTCTCTCTCTTCTCTCTTGGCAAACATGCAGAAACAGTGTCTTAGAAGTTTGCCTGTAGTGCAGGGAGCTTTTAGATCCATCGGTGGGTCTGATTTGCACCAGACAATCACCTCCGTGATTGAAATGAGTTGATTTGTCACAACCATCGCTGTCCCTTGACATAAAGCCAGCCCCTCCCCCATCACACAGTTGCACTAGCCACCCGCTGTGGCTGCTAGACAGACCTCTCCCCTTGGCAACAACCCCAGGGAGCTCTTAAAAGGCCTTTATCTGCTGCTGCCCATGTATCTATGCCATCTGGTCACTCTTCCCCTGGTTCTTCCTGCTTTTGGATTTGATAACATCTCTCTCCTTTGCCAACATTTTCTCTGCTTTCCCTTCCCCCCCTTAGGTGAAAACTTGGTTCCAGAACCGGAGAATGAAGCTGAAACGGTACCAGAAGCATAGCCTGTGGACTGAACGGGCTCAGTGCCTCACACAAGTAAGAACACGGCACATAGCTCATCATGGCTCTTCTATCTGTGATGTATTTCCTCCTTGGGGGCAACCTAAGCATACAAGTATCAGCGTACCCTGCCTTCTGCTTTGCTCAGCACAGAGGCACAGACTTGGCACGACTCTACATGCACTGTACATAGCCTAGAAATGGGCTGAGTATGCCATGGAAACGTTTCCAGAGAAAAGTTCTTTTCCTCATATGTATGTGTGTGTGTATATATATATATACATATATATGTATGTATGTATGTATATATATATACATATATATGTATGTATGCATATATGTATATATACAATTGTGGATATGGTTCTTCTTGCCCTCCATGCCATTGCTGCTGGTCAAGAGACAACATGATATGTGAAGGGACAGAGCCTCAGAACGTGTCAGGCCTGTGGACACCAGGCTGTGTGCTGACTCACTGTCTTTCCTTTTCAGAGTGGCTTCCAGACCAGTACTTACCTGGATGTGCACCCCAAATTCCACCAGGGCTATCCAATCACTGCAGCTGGCAACATGCAAACCATGCCTGCCCCCTGTCAGCACTATGGGGCAGGGCAGAATGCTTACACAGTTGTGACCGGCGAGGATGGAGGAGTCTTTGGCAAAGGCGGGGGTACCTGCAGTATCCAGCAGACAGTGGGCTTCATTGCCCAGCACAAAGTAGACTTTTACCACAGCTGTCCTGGCAGTGTGGAATATCCAGGCTCAAAGACAGGTGATGGCTGTAATTTTCACCACTCAGCCACTATGGGGGCTCCTTTCCCAACCACTGCTGGCCACCATCTCTATCATTCCTAAGCACTGTGGATGTGGGTTACTTGGGCAGCCAGGAATTGAATCTTATCTCTCCCTTTGTAATTCGTGTGCTCTCCAACTCAACAGCACCCTGTAGCTAGAACCTGTTTTGACATCTGAATATGTGCCTCCAAGCATGTACAGACACACAGACACGCAGATACCTGTTTGCCCATATATACACATGCAGCCCTTCATTCGTAGGCCCTTACACTTGCACATACACACTCCCTTCTTGATTGGCACAGATAACCAAGTTCTCTTATAGCAAGACCCACGTTCTGGCTACAAAGCTTATTATGCCTTGGATCTTCTAAATTATGGATCTTGTAACTTGTCTCAGATGAAGCACAAGTTCCTTTGGGGTCTCATTTGTACATATCACTGTACACGTGCATATATAACACATGAAGCCATGGGCTGTGTGGAGACATGCTGGCCACATACCTTTAACTGAAGTTTGAGAAGTTATTGCCACGTGCCAGTTATCCATCTGATGTTTAGGCCACCAGTTCTGTAGGTCAGCCATGAGGAATAGAATTGATAAAGTGTCCAGTGAAGGGAGATGTGACAAGCAGTTTGCAGGAAGGCTAGTAAGATGATCTTATGAGCATCAAAATTAAAACTAAGCCCTTCCTTCTAGTTTGTATTTTTCTGCTCCTCCCCTTGAGAAAATCTTAACAGTGCATTCAATTTGGCAAATAAAACCCCATATTTTTAAGATGCACTATGTATTTCTCTGTATCTTTTTTCCACTGCAATAGATCATTGCAACATAAATAGCCATAACAATCATATGCCATTGTTGTTACTGATTTGATGCTGAAAATAGGTCGACTTCATGACTCTTGGCAATGGCAGATACCTAGAGTCAAAGAACTTCCCACCTTAAGAACTTCCCCTACCCAGCAATATTGACTGTTACGGAGGTACTATAATTTCTAAACTTAAGACTATATGTTGTCTAAATACCTAAAAACAGATGTCTGTAGCAAATTATACTTAATAACAGGCCTCAAGTTCCCTGAGTCACAGGTCTTCTATCACTTCTTGATGATGACAATGACTTTCACTTAATGCAATGAAGTAATTGTCATGGTTCAAAAAACATGAGCATAAATGAAGGCAATGATTTCTGTGACTGGAGTAATAAGAAGCATGTTCTTCTATTGGCAAAGCTGATTTATGTCTCTGTGCCTCACAGCTGTTTGTTCCCACTCCTCATGCAGACACTCTTTGACCTTATTGTAACTGTGCAGTGTGCTGGTTTTGGCTGAGTTAATTTTCTTCACAGTAGCTAGGATAGGGCTATGTGCTGAAAACAGGGTTGATAATACAGAGATGTTTTCATTAGTGCTGAGCAGTGCTCGCACAGTGTCAAGGCCTTTTCTGCTTCTCCTTATCTCCCTGACAGTGAGAAGGTTGGGGTGCACAAGGACTTAAGAGGAGACACAGCTGGGACAGCTGATCTCCAACTGATCCAAGGGATATTCCAGACCATGTGACATTGTGCTCAGTGTATAGAGCTGGCTGAATAAGAAGAGGGGGACATTAAGCAGTTTTTCTAAGTAACCATTATGCCTGATGGGACCTTGATGTTCCAGAGGTGGCTGAACCCCTGCCTGCCCTTGGGAAGTGGTGAATTAATTCATTGTTTTGCTTTGAATGTATGTGTGTGTGTTTTGCTTTACCTATTAAATTGTTTTTGTCTCAGCCCAAGAGCTTTCTCTCTTTTACTCTTCCAATTCTCTCCCCTGTCCCAGTAGTAGAGAGTGAGTGAGTGGCTGTGTGGTGGTTAGTTACTGCCTGGCATTAAACCACATTATATGGCCAGCATGATTTGGGGAAAAATAAGGGTTTTTGGATGGTGAATTTCCAAGTCATATAAGTTTGGCACAGAACCCCGCCCCACCCCCTACAGCCAGCAAGTGGCTAAGGTTGGGAAAGACCTGCAGTGCACTTGCAACAATCAGAAGGGTGGGGGATCAGTTAAATTAACTGAAAAGATGCTGATTAACATCTGAAGACGGACTACAATAGCAACAATTATCAGGGCTCTCTCACCAGTGTAAGGATTTTTTTCAATCCTTCTGGAGCCAACAATGCTGTTTACTCACTTGAATATCATCTGAAACCTTTCCATGCCACCCCATCAAAGGCAAATGTAGGTGAAATAGTTGAGCTTGTGACTGCTCCTCACTAATAATTCTCTGGAGAAGGAGCTATGTGCTCCTTCAGAGATGCTTTAGGACAGGCAGGATCTTGCTGTTAAGTCTCTGGGACTGACTTGAAGAAAGATGCTGTCTGTAAGAGCAATGGTTGTGATCTCCCTGCTATTGACCTTGACAAAGCAGTGCTAACAAACACTACCAAATCTTGCCGTTTTTTCAGAGACACACAGAATTTCTCAGAGGCCATCATTCAAAGACAGACCTTATTGCTAGAGGTGGTTCTGGAGACCAGGAGTCTGCAGCAATTCCAAGAAGCAAATAAGCAACTTCCAGGAAGGGAACCTATTGATGTCTGCTGTATCAGGAGCTTCATTACCAATGTCCTGTGTGAAAGCAGCAGGAATGCAGCTTCTGTTAGACACAGTCCTTCAGCCTCAGCCAGCCAGAGGGACACTGAGGACTTTAGTTTCTTTTCTGGTCCTTCCCTAATATCTAAGCAATGACTTGGATGGATCTCAGGGCTCACACAGTGCAGAATTCCCAATGTTGTAATTGGTAAAAGATTTAATGGTTTGAACACAGCCCAGCTGTGAGAGACACATCCTTACTGTGAGCAGATGGACTTCCATCAAATGGGAGAAATTAATTCTAGCCTAGTTATGAAAGAGATTCACAGATATGACCTGAGGGTGCTCTTCAAAACTTTGGACAGCACGAAGATAATATGGCCCTCCACAGGAAAGAAAAAATTTTTATTCTTTTTTTTATGTCTAAGACCAGTGTCATGATTTTGGGTCCTTCCTGCCTCATGACTATTCAGTATCAGCTAATATGCTGCTGCCCTCTGATGATGGGCCAAGCAAGAGATGTGGCAACACTTTACTGAAAATTTCCAAAACCCTGTTAGCTCAGCATTTGAGTCACATGGTGTACTTAGATAACTAAATATGTTTATATATGCCTGTAGAGAAGAGCCTATTAAAGCAAAGATCATGACCTTTATCTGCACTGGGGAGACAATTAGGGCTGTGAGCTCTTACTCATGGGCCACTCAGAGGAAACATGGAGCTTTTAAAACATCTGTACAGGCCATGTTGACACAGAGAGCAAGGAATGCAGTTGCTTGCACCACTCTACTTGCTTGGTGTTTTGCCTATGGGACAGCAAAGGCTGGAACCCCGTAAACTAGAGAATAAACTATGGTCTACATAACATGTACTAGATCTAATTTCTTCTGTTTGAGTGTGATTCTCTGTATAACTGGAACTACATCTACAGCACTGACAAACAGGAGTGTTGACACTGCAGAGATACTCTGAAAGCAATACAGTGTATTCCCACAAGCTTAATACATATGAAAAACTCCAAATGATCTTACAGTTTGATCCTAAAAAGATTTGCTGGCAAGGCACATCATGTTTTCAGTGTGTAGAAGTCACTGTTACACAGAACAGTCATGAGAAGCAATAGTCCTAACAGAGATGTAATGTATCCTAGCAGAAAGAGCTTTTCCTGGCATGCACTTACTTCCTCTGAGGAACTGATACAACCCTTTTTTTTTGGCAAGTATGAGTCTGGAGAGATTAGTTGCATCTCCACCAGTTTTGGTAGTAATGCCCAATTACCTGTGCAGTTGCTTCACATGGTGATGGGATTCAGACACTTCAAGATAAAAGATGAGATTGCCAGCAATGTGGAAAGGCAGAGTTCTACTTAATTCCACAGCCTCTAGAAACACTTTCTGAGCTAGCAGCAGTCCTTTCCAGCCCACCTGCCAAAATTCCAACAGCTGCTCCCCATGTTACCTACAGCTACATATGCTTACCAAACCTGCATGCAACCCAGGCTGAGCAACCAGGGGATTAACAGACCTGTGAGGGAGCACTCCATGGTAAATGCAGTAACACAGACCATAGCATGCAGAGCAATCTATCTCAGCCCCAGGGCTGTTTTAGCAACAATATCTGTTTCTGTAGAAGGACATCTGCCAGCAAGGCTGTCTCCTTACCCTTGGAGCAGAAATATGGAAATAAAACATATCCAAGCAACACAGGTAAGCTGCAGCAAGCACCCTCTGCAATCATTCTGCAAAAACCTGTATACCTTGGGTATTTCTGTAGAACTAAAGACTGCATCTTAAAAAGAGAAAATAAAAATGCATAAGCTACTAATTTTAAAGCTGAAAGACAAGGCTTTAATATCTATGACTTTTATAGGTATATGGTTCAGCTTAATTTTTTTCAAGGGAATTGTTGAAATTAATACTGCTGCTAGAGAACTACTCAGAATACAGACAAATTGATGTTGGGACATGAATGCCCAGTCAGGATGAGAAAAAGATTTCTTTTCTGTAATACAGAAAATCATGTTAACCTGGCATTTCCCCCTCTTTCAGACATTTCACCTTTTCTACTGTTTAAGGTTGGCAGCCCACACACATGGATGACTCAGCCTTTCTTCTTCCTCTATAGGCTCAACCCTCCAGTTTCTCCTTCCTGTACCTATTGTACTCACCCTTGGAAGTAGGGGATTACAGTGTTGCAGAAGAAAAGGGGATATGCTTTGGCACCCACACAAGCAGGTTCTTTCAGCAAAGGACCTGCAGCAGTTTGAGCCTGAGCTGTCAGCTGCCACTTCCACTAATTGTGTTCAGTGAGAGTACCCTTTGAACTGCCCCTTTAAGACAGATGAAGGCTTCATTGGTATACTGTACCTTAAAGAACCTGAGATTAAACCAAAACACATATTTTCTGCTAGTTTGGACTATGGCTATTAATAGGAGCTTGGTTCTGTTTTTGTTCCAATGGCAGAGGCAGGATTCAGTTACTTACATAGACACTTCTGTCCATTTGAGGTTAGCACACGGACCCCAAGGGAGCTGTAGCCTCAACGAAGCAGGATACCAGACCTCTAATTGTGACCCTCCGGAGCAGCAGCAGGTTACCACACAATCTTAAAAAACATTTTCTTATTCTTCTATCTTCATCCTTCAATACTTCTAGTAAAGCATTACAGTTTAGGGGCTAATACAAGCATGTTACAAGGCTGCACATTACTTCAAGCCACCTTGTCCAGTTGCCCAGCCCTGGAGCTCCCCTCCCACCTTGCACTAGGCAACACACCTATATGTTAAAAACAAGGCTGGTGGATTTCTGTGATCTACTCCTTTAGAACAGTTGATTGATCCTACTTCTAGGAGAAACACAACAAGGTTACTTTTTTTCCTTCCCTCACTGCAGGTCTAACCTGTGTAGAATAACCATTCTCAGAGCAGGCTATTTCAATGCAAGCTGGTGACACTATTTCAACATTAAAATAAAGTATTTTATTTTCAATTAAAACAAATTTGTAAGAACATTAAGAACATTAAACAGGATCATGAGAACATTTAGAACATTATGCAGAAACAAAGTAATAAAAGACAATACGCACATAACATAGAACATGCTTGGTATCACTGCAAAAAAATCTAACAAAAACGCCACTTTATGAAAAATTATTCTGCAACAACATTAAGAACATAAGGCAGAAACACAGTAATAAAAAACAACATGCACATAACATAGAACATGTTTGATATTACTGCAAAAAACCCAACAAAAACACCACTTTATGAAAAATTATTCTACAGCAACAAGTGTTTGCCTTCTTTGCAGTGAAAGCTCTGATAGGAGATCAGAGATCACCTGCTAAACAGGCAGCAAAGGAAAGTGAGACTTGAACAACACACAAACCTTTATAACCTCTGCTACTCGCAGCTGTGGCATTGCACACTGACCTTAATGAATGAAGCTTATCCACACACAAAACACCTTTGTCAAGGGTTAGCTCTGAACAGACAAGCACTTTTAAATAGAAAACTAGCCCAAGTCAGCAAGGTGCTGAGCCCCTCCTCCGGTGGTTAAAACAGCAGTAGGACAAGACAAAAAATAGAATCTATATCCCTGAGCCGAGACCCTGGAAACTCCATGAGCAAACACAAGAAAAGGGAGCAAAAATACTTAAACCTGAGACTCATAACTACTCTGGGCCCCCATGGGATGCCAAGGGACCTGGCATTGATGCTGTATAGGAGAGCTCAAAAACGGTGTGACAGTGTCAGAAGTACTCTGGAAGCCGTAGGTGTCTTCTGACTCCAGGCTGACATAATCCACGTTGTCAGAGTAGCTGTGATAGAAGTTCATTGGCTGGCTTAATAAACCCACAGCTTGCTGGGTATTGCAGCTTGTCCCGCCTTTTCCAAAGAGCCCCTCATCCTCTACAGCCACGAATGAGCACAGGCTCTGCCCATTCCCATAAGTCTGTCCACTGCTGTGCGCCTGGTGCATGTTGGTCGTAGCCTGAAGGTTTCTGCTCGCACCGACAGGGAAGCCCTGATAATATGTGGGCATTATATCCAGGTATGCAGCCTGAGGAGCCCCATTCTAGGAGAGACAAAAAAGGTTGTTCAGTAATGCAGAGCAGCACACCAGTTGCCCATTCTTATTGATAGGTTCTCCTTTTTCGCCCCCGCCCCTCCTGTAAGCCAAACAATAGCGCCTTTTTCATACTCATTGTCCTCCCTATAGCCCAGTAATAGCAGAGGTGGCAGGATCTACTGTTAGTAATCTCCAGATCAACGTGTCTGGGAGAACCGTGTCTGGGAGAACCACGCGGGTGAGAAAACCAGCGAATAGCTTTGCTATGAAACAGTCTTTGGCTGTTTCATTTCTATCTCTCTCAACCGAGAGATAAGTGGGCTGGAAACAATGCTCTTTCAGTGCCAAGGCAAGCTTAAAATAGATACCACTGTAAGCCCTATTACAATAAATGCAACTGGATTGGTAATATCGAATCCTGTGCATTGTTTGAATTAGCAGGTTAGACATGATGCACTTCTCTTCACAGCCTGGAGGAACCATGACTGGTGGCGATGGGGAAATTTACTCACTTGTGGTAGATACAGCCCTTTTTCCACCCACTGGCTCTCCTTTTGGCAACGTTTGAATTTCATCCGTTGATTCTGAAACCATGTTTTCACCTAAAAGTGATGGGGAAAGAGCATTAGAAATTGGAAATTCATTCTCAAAGCTTCCTGCACATCCCAAAGATATTTTTCCTTCTGCCTGGCTTCTAATACTGTACATAATTTCAGCAGCTAACAACATGCAGCAGACAAGGTAGCTGCGAAATCAGAGCTGAGACATGAAAACTAACACTCCTACTCCTCAGATCACCACGGGATCTTCCATGATTTCAAAAACATTACCCAAAAGACAGGCCAAGACAGAAACACAGCTTGTACATCAGCATCATCTCACTGCTGCGCCAAGATCAGTGCTCAGGACCGAGTCATTCCTTCAGTCAAACAAGCAGCTGGTGGGGCAAGGACCCTTTCTCTAAGGAGAGGCCCAGGTGCCACTATGACTAAGAAAGGTAACGTGCATAGTAGTGCAAGTATCTGACTTGTGGCGTTCAGAGACAACACATGTCCATACAGAACAATAACCTGACTCCACATCACTCTGCTTTGCTGCTCTGCGTGCCCTTTGAAACACCTGCATGGAGTGGGAGGGTAAGTGCTGGAAGCATACATAAGAGGAAGACTGAGTCATAAGTTTTGCCAACCTCTCCTCTCACGTAAGCAATAGCATAAACATGATCATGAAAGAAACTTATCTTTGAGGTTTAAGAAATGAGAAAACCACCAACCCCCCCCCCCATACTTGCTCTCAAGGTCATTTCATGCCAGGGATGCAACTCAGCTGCTCAGGGCAAGATGTTCACCTGCTTGTAGGTGAGCTCAAGGGTAGCAGCCAACTCCCGAATCTGCTGGGGGCTGAGATACTTCTGGCTCTGGAACCGCTGGTGTAGGGCTTTAAGCTGCTCCTGCGAGAATGCTGTGCGGCTCTTGCCCGTCTTCACCACACCTTTGCCTTGCGCCTTGACCTTCTGGAAAGAGGAGTGGGGAGACGAGCTTGCTGCCGCGGTGGGACTGGTGGCAGAGTCAGGGGTGTAGTACTGGGTGAGTGTCCCAGAGCTGGAAGAAGCTGGAGAGTCATCTGAGGAGAGAAGACAACTGGTGTGAGCGGAACCAGGGAGAAAAGACTCAAAAACTTTAAATTCCAGCTTCTCGGGAAAATTTAAGGTTGCGGATGCCCTGGGGACTCGCAGGGGCTCCGCAGCTGTGGACACAGGCAGCGTCGCGACAGAGGAACCGAGACCCCTTGCTGTTCGCCCCTCTGCCCCGTCCGGTCTGGGCAGAGGGGTCACGCTGGGGCCGCCGGGGCAGGGGGATGCCCGCAGCATCGTCATCGTCCCCCATCCCGCGGGCAGGAGGGACACAGGGGACAAAACTACCCTCAGCCGAGGGCAGCCCGTCCGCTCCGCCGGGGCCGTACCTGGGGGACTGGACGTCTTCTCCGTCGTGGGCATGGGTAGGGCGTCCATCGCCGGAGCCTCCTCGGCGGGCACGGTGTCCGTGTTCCCTGGAGAGAGCCAATAGTAGTCCCCGCACAGGACAGGTGGGTAGGACAGGCAGGACGGCATGGCCAGGTGGGAGCTCATGGCCGGGCCGGGACCCCCAGCCCCAAGCATGTGGCGCTGTGGCGGTGGAGGAGGCAGGCAGCCCGCGGTCAAGTGCCCCATTGGACTGAGGGGGGAGGGGGCGATGTTTTAAGTCCTCTTCAGCCTGGCCTTGGCTGGAAGGTATTGTCATGGCCATTGTCATGTTAAAAATTGGTTGATTAGTGGGGAGGGACTTTAGGGATATTCAGGGACTGGGGGAGGGCTGGGACACCAAGCCCCGACTCCCAACTTGGCCCCTAGGTGATACGGTGGGTGTCATCCCTCCCTGCTAGGGGGTGGGAGGAAGGTCCTTGCCCGAGCCCGCCGCGGGGCATGCAGATACTTTATGCGTCTGCATTGCAGATCGCAACTATCGTTGCAAACTGGTAAGACCACCTCCCGGCAAAGTGAACCCAGACGGGACACAGCGGGGACGGCGGTACCGAGCGATGTCTGTATTGCGGGGAAGAGGGCTCAAAGAAAGCCAAGCTGCTTCTCTCAGAGGCTAGCCCAAGGCTGAGTCAGGCAGTCCTGCTCTGCAGTGGCACAGAGAAATAGCACTTCACCGTTTTCAAGTTTCTTTCCCCAGCCACTTGAGCCTTTTTTCTTTTAAAAGTGATAGCTTAAAAAAATAAGAAAGGTTCTTTTTGCTATGCACCAGGGAGAGGTGGGAATCACCGGGTCAGATTCAAAAGGAAATGAACACTGCAGCTGTAAAAGAGCCTTACAGATCTTAAGGATTTGAAGTCAGGGCCTAGAGTCTTCTTGGGGAGCATAAACTGCTCCTCTTCCCCCCTCCCCAGATTACTATTTACTTTTAGGAAATTAAAAATTTATCGGGAGGATCTTACAGCCCGGGAATTACAAAACCTGGAAAACCTCCTGGAAGACTTACAAATAAGGGCATGTGATGCATTAAGCAAATTTTTCACCTCCGCCAGTGTAAGGAAGCAGGACACGCACCTACCTGTGTACAACTGCAGGGGAGCAGCTATTAGCCCTCTTGCATCGCAAAACATCTTTAGGAGCTGAGAGAGAGGGACTTCCTTTGGTTTTCTTTTATCTCCTCCTCCCATCTTGAATCGTGATGAGAAATGAGCCCCAGCTGGTTCCCTGAGCCACCTGCAAGGGTCCTTGCCGGGCCTACTTTTTATCGTCTCCTAACTAATGGTGATTTCATTTCTCGGAATCCGGACAGGATCCAGTCAGACGCATGATTAGGAACGGGAGGAGGCGAGGGGCGGGAAGTGATCATAATCAGGCGAGAGAGATGAAATACAGAACAAGAGCCCGAGCCTGCTTCTGGCCCCGAAGCAAGCAGCGCCGGGCAGGGGGCTGCCCCAGGCTGTGCGATTTGGGCAGGTCGCTTGCTCGGTGCCGCCAGTCCAGATGTATGCACGGGAAGAGATTGCCCCTCGAACACGCAGCCATCGTGCTGCCCTTTGCGGGACAGAGGGCCGCCGTTCCCCACGGTCCCCTGCTGTCAGGGCTGCCCTGGGACACGCGTGAGCCCTGCGAGGGCTCTCCGAGTTCGTCAAAACCAGTCCTTTGCAAAGACGGAGAAAAACACAGGGTCTCTACAGGGCACAAGCCCTTGCGTTTGGCCATCCCAGAGGCTGCAGGAACCCCCGAGTCGTCCGAGGGGACACGGCTGGCGAGGATCAACTGCAGCAGAGGGATTAGACTTTTACAGACCGAGTAACACCGCCTCCGCCAGCAAATCCTCCCTCGGAGAGCTCTGTGTGTGTGTTTGGAAACGCAGCAGGACTGCTCATAATTTGCAATTTTCATACATAGATCAGTTTTCACGTATAGATCAGATTCTGTCCTAGAGTCACACCTGTTTTGTAGTGTGCATGGGACTCCTTTTCTCTTTTCTTTTCTTTTCTTTTCTTTTCTTTTCTTTTCTTTTCTTTTCTTTTCTTTTCTTTTCTTTTCTTTTCTTTTCTTTTCTTTTCTTTTCTTTTCTTTTCTTTTCTTTTCTTTTCTTTTCTTTTCTTTTCTTTTCTTTTCTTTTTTCCTGCCTGTGCTCATCTTTTTTTTTTTCTCATCCCACTTGTCCTCCATTACCTTTGTTGTTATGCTTTAACCATCAAGTCTTTTTTCTTTTCCATATACAACCTTCCAGTGAGGATAATTTGCTCTATCTCCTCAATTATACCTCTAATCAAGTGACCAAACATATATTTTTTAATGTCATTGTGAGAGAAACAAGACTTGTGTGATAGATAAAACTATACCATCTAAAGTCATAATTTATTTAGGAAATCAAATTATTTTCCCCAAAATAAATGATACACATAAAAACATACTGTGAAGGTAAATCCAGAAGTTATACAGACACAAAGAATGCTATGGGAAACATGATATAGATGTTTTTGAAGCTCTCCAGGGTGATCAGGTCTGGAACATTGCTTGTGGCACCATTAGCCTTCAGACTGGCTATACTGCCCATGAAAGTCCATGCTGTTCTTTTAAAAAATATCTGTTGGGAATGACTCACAGAGCAAACACAAGTATCCACTCGTGTTTCTTTTTGAGCTGTTTTCAGCTGTAACAGCAACAGAGGTCAGATCTAGTATAATCCTGTTCTTCCCAACAGGGCCAAATAGCAGAAACAATTTCATTTTTGACCTAAGGTTGTGTCCCCCTCTCCCCATAAATTGGCTCATTAAGTATCTGGAAGTGAATGCAGCCACTCACTGGGCTGTAGCATACCCTAACAATCCCTTTCTATAGAGCTTCAGCAGCAAAGATAGAAGTTCAGGTCCAAAAGCAGCCTTGGCCTCTTGGCCTAAGCAAGGTGAGACAGGACTGTGCATGAAGATGCTTTCATCCAGCAAGTTCCCCTTACAAGGATCTCCCATTATTCTCAGTAAGGGAATTCCTTCAAAGGACTAGAGCTCAACCTTGCTCTGAAGTGATGCAAATACACCAATTTACATAGGCTGGAGCTGGGGAAGCAGCAGCTGGATGATACTGTAAATCCAGCTCTGAAGTTCACATCGCTGGGTCAGAAATGCTAGGGGTTCCTACCTCAGTGAGTTCCTAAATTCATTTCCGTGAACAGGATAATGTTATACCAGTAGAAATTGTCTCAAATTTTACGTACATTAGGTACTCTTCTGTCTTCCTCCAACTAGCTCTAATGTGGGTTATCTGTGTTTTGGTAAATACTGTGAAGTGTCACTGTGTGTCGCTGTATCATTCTGCTCATGTTCCTGGGGCTCAGCGAGATGGCAGGGTGCTGGCTTGGTATTAGTGAACAGGGAAGCATGGCCTGAGCCCTGCTGTCCCCCGAAGGTTTTCCTGAGAGCCATCATCCTCTGACAGGGATGTGTGTGGTTGGGGAAGGTAGGTAGAAAGCCCCACCTTGTGTTTTGTTGAGCCTGTCTGAGCTTTTCTCCCAAGCAGGCACCTTTAATTTTATAATTTCACTTTTTTTCTAATTGAACACTCATCAGGTTAAGTGTATGAAAACATTCCTGCCCTGCAGCCCTCAGTACTCTCACAGCCCTTGACCCTGGACAGCCTGTCCCCTCTAGCGTGGTCACAGCTCACAGTCTGGACCCAAGATGCCAGATTGTGAAATGAAAGGAATCAAGAAAGAATAATAAAAATTAGACCCTCATTCATATTAAAATACAGTTTTCCTTTCTCTTGACTCTTTAGGGGAGCAGGTAGAGAAAAGGACAAAGCCCAGTCTCTCAATGCCCTGCTAATTACTGGATGATGTGGCCCTTTGTTAGCAGTGGAGAGGTAGACTTTGCACAGAGGAGCCATGACACAAAACAAGGTAATTCCCTGAAAAGGCAGGAAAACTGGGTGCCAAAAAGCAGGTGGGAAGCAGGCTAGTGAGACAACCCAAATTTTAAGGGTTTGATGGGTCTGTTCTTCCTTTAACAATCTCTCATCCATGCCTGCCATGCACATGATGCTGGAATGCTGTAAGCATTTATCTCAACAAGCATTCCCTACCAGAGCCCATCGGCTTTAATATACAACAGCCTCCCCAGGGCACGACTTGTGAGCAGCTTGGAGCCAGGGTTATGGAAGTCTTGGGGACATGGAGAGACTTGCATATAGGACAAACCCTTCCAAGCATCCTCTCTGCTCGAATCCTCCTCTCTCTGCCCCAGCCCTAGTGTAGTTGTTCCCACAGGATCAGTTAAATGTCCTCTTACTAAAAGAAAACAGCATAAATACAGCTGTGTTCAGATGATTTCTGCGGTTTCCACCTTAAGGGGGGCGGATAGCAAATCACTGTACCAAGCCCTTAGGCAGCCCCAAAATATGAGTCACCCCCCTCACTCTCCCACAGGATGCTCTGCATCAGGCACTTCATCTTTCCTTCCCCAAGAACACACCACATATGAACTGTGAAATGACACAGAAGCTCTTTCTTTTTTTTCCCCTGAGCCTTCTTTGTTTTTCTTCCCCATTCTTATAGGGGCAGTTTCCTACGAAATCCACTGCTGCCAGAGCCCTCGGTTCAAGTGGGACACTTAGAGGCAGCTAAATTTCATGCCTTCTCAAGTTCACTGTGTATTTTGGTACCTGCTTTCTTCCACATCTCTCATCTGAGGATGATCCCATGTATGTCACCGTTGTAAATGAACACCAGAACAGAACTAATGAGGACTACGTGCCAAGGAGGTGACTGTGATTACACTTGTGCAGGCCATAAGAGGGCACACAGTCTAGAAGCGCCACTAACACATCCCACCAACCAAGATCTTCCAAGTCAGCACATACTTTTCAGGCAGGTGACTGTGCCAAATCTGTGCTATTTGGATTTTTTTAACCCCCAAAAACTCCCCATAAGAGCAGCTCACCTGTGAGACAAGTGTCTTAATTACAGCGAAGGCTGGGATTAGGAAAAACGATGCTCATTTTTCAAATCTGTCAGGAGTTGACATACTGCTTGGCCCTTGCTCCTACCTTTACACTCCCCTTTTTTTTCCAAGACAGGCTCTTGCAAACGCATTCATGAGCGATTAGCAAGTGTTAAGAGTGTGAGGCTCCCTGGCTGACACCTGCTCTACATCTGAATGGGTCTGCAAGTGGATGTTGTCTGGGACTGAAGAAGAAAAATATTTACCTGCTTTTGTCTGACAATATTTAGATGGCTGCCCTGGCCAAGATGGAAAAATAATGGGACAAAGAAGAGATGAACAGTGAGAGGCTGGAGCTTTTTCAACTGGGTGTCATTTGTCTAGGAATTCAATCCAGTGAAGAGTTAAAGCTGGAGAGGAGAACATTGTCATCAGCTAGTGGTGTAAAGGTTAAAATTATTTGTACTTCATCATCTTTAAACTCCATGGAATTCTAGCTCATATTAGGCTGTAAAAGCATGTCTGGGGCAGCAAGGGAAAAAATCAAAGGGTCTGGGTTATGGACTGCATCTGTTCCCAGGGTGCAGGGAGAAGCCACAGAATCATACAGTGAAAGAACTTCAGAGCTGCAGACTATTGTGACAAAATAAAAATGTTTCCCCAGCATAGCTTAGTCATGAAGGAGCCATGAACTGTCTGTATTGAGAAAAACATTTTGCTAAAAATTACTGTTCTAACCCCAGTTATGTCCTCCATGCAAACTCTGGGGCTAACACAGGCCTGAGAACACCTCCTCTTAACCTCACTCATGACTATATCACTTTCCTGTAGTTGTAAACAGCCTAATAATAGTGTCAAAGTGCCTGCTGATGCAAAGTAACCTTGCAGAGTATTGCATGGCTTTGGTGCAAAGATGCAGATGTTGACTTGTGATCCAGCAGGCCCCTCTAACATGGTAACACCTCAGATGTCTCTCTTCACTCACTGCACACACCAAACCACCCCACCTCTCCAGCAGAAATGGTCAAGCTGGATGCAATTCATCTCTCCTCAGCTGCTGCAGTTCACAGACAGCACACTGATGCCAACTGCTGAAGATTTCAGTTTCTATCAGTACCCACCTGCTGTGAACCTATGTGCTGGCACTCCTTTTCTGTGATTTGTTCCCCAGGGAATAGGTGTACACCGGTCATAACGGGATTCAGCACCTGTCCCCTGCATGTGTCCTTCATGTACTGACCTTCCAGTGGCTTGAGGGAGCTGCCTGGAGCACCTGAAGCTGTCCTTGCAACGCTGAATGATTCAGTCATGGGAATGCCAAGGGCTGCTGGCAGCCTGCTTAGCAGCAATCTGCTAGAGCACCCGGAACAGGAGAAAAGCAAATTCTTAGAATCAGTCTGTTCTACGTGGCATCGTCTTCCTAGCTTTAAGACTTCCCATATGCTGAAACACATGAACATCTAGTTTCAATCTCCTGAAGTTAAGGCCAAAAGAGAGGGAATTAGTCCAGTAGACCAGGTGCTGATTTCTGTTCCCTCCTGTGTAACCAGGAAAATTGCTCAGCAGGGAGGGATTCTGGTCCCATGACAATCAAAGACGCCCATTGACTCGGGTAGAACTGAGGTCTGAGATTTTTCTGTGCTTGTAACAATGTACCAGAGTGCATAATTTGACCCTTTATTTAAATGTGGCAATACAGATGTTCCAGGTCAAAGGAAAAAAGTTAGACACAGTGAGAAAAAGGTGAGCCACGTTAAGTAGAGGGGAGGAAAGAGAAAAAGAGAACAGAAAACCATTTTATAGGTGTGGGTTCCTAGATTGCCTTCGTCATTATGTCTGAGCATTTTCCGGTGGAGTATTCAGTGCCCTGACTCAGATCTTTCACTTGTGGTTCTTTGTCTCTTCCTCATCCTCTCCACAGGGAGACAACTGCAGGTGTTGTGGAGGAACTAATCTTGGCTTAGCAGGCTTGGTTTGAGCATGTTCCTAACATGCTCACAGCTGTTTGTATCTGAGGTGTATGTTGGAGACCTATGTTGGAGGCTGCTGCTTGGGCTGAGTTTCTTTTAGGGTTTTTAGGAGGCTTTGCTTCTTGCCCTGGAGCCTTTTCAGTTGAGTAGACAACCTTTGCTCTGTTTACTTCAGTGATTTTAACTTTTTGCTATCTGGGAAGTGGATCCAGCTTCTCGGCATCCCATTACATTAATATTGACTGGTTTTCAATTTTGCCTGATTTATGTCCAGATTTTGATATCTCGGCAGCGGTACATGGCACTGTTTTAGTAGCAGTTTGCTGATCCTGGTCAGTTTTAATTAAGGGTCAACATGCTACTTCCTCATCATCAGATGTCAGTGCAAACTCTACTGTTATGCTCTTTATCAGAACAACAAACTGACTTACTGTCTTGCAGCTCCTCCACTGGGCACGGTAAGTTTGAGTCACTAGACCTTGTTTCAGAGAGTATTAAGGGTTCTACATCCTGCAAATCCCCCGTAAGATTCTCTCTCATGTGCATTCCAAAGCTCTGCCTGAAGCTTTTGGACATGATCATGCTCAGCAGCAAGCAATGCCTCCACTTGTTTCTTCTTTTCCTTTTCCTCATTTATCTGAAAATACAATTCTTTCACTGAATCTAGTAAAGACAGCATTGTTTCATATTTCTGTATAACCTCTCCTTCATTATCCAAATTTTCTCCCTCCACCTCCACCCCAGGGGTAGAAGAGTGACTAAGAAATTTTTCAGTGAAGGGCCACAAAATATTTTCTTTATATTGGCTGCCCAGGACAGCCATTTTCTTCAAAGGTTCCTACAAAAGGAAACTGCACAACCTCCACAACTCTCTCAGGGGAAGCTGCATCAGAATTCTCAAGAGTTCCTGAGTCCCTACAGAAGAGACCTCAACCTCCACAACTCCCTCAGAGGAAGTTGTATCAGAATTCTCTAGAGTTCAAGAGACCCTACAGAAGATACCTCAACCTCCATAACTCCTTCAGAGGAAGCTGTGACAGAATTCCCAACAGTTTTTACAGAAGGAAATCATATGAAACAACTACATAGCTCTCTCAGAGGAGACCATACTATTGTCAAAGGCACTTTGGGTCAGAGAACATTACCCTGCTTTCGCTGCGCCAAAATAATGTTACGATCTGGTTATTAAAATTGTTGGAAATGCCACTGCCATATTTAAGGTACAAACGAGACTAAATGCCAAAGTCAATAGTATGGGCTTTATTTAATGGTAAATGTGAGACAGAGAAAGAGAAATAAAAAGAAATAGGGAAAAGGGGGGGGAGAGGTTGAAGAAAGAAAGTGACAGAGAAAGATTAAAATAGAAAAAGCATCACCACTCCGTGTGACCTGGTGGTGTCCTGTCTGTCCAGTTCTTCAGGTCTTCTTGGTGGTGAGGGTTTCCCAAAAAACATAGAGTCCAATGGATTACTATACATTCAGGAGATGCCAGGCACCTCCCCTTGGAGGTGGGAAGCTTTGCAGTGTCTTGTAACAGATTTGTCGTCTCACAGGGATCACATGCAGTCTTCTGGTGGTGGAAGGCCTCAGGAATGAATTAGGGGGGCACTTGGGGGTCTTTGATGGTTTATGACCCCTTCTCAGCTGCCTCTCATGTGAATGTTCCCTGTGTACATGGTCCTCCCAGGGAAGGGCAGGGAGTTACTCCCTTGGTTTGGTGTGGTTTGGAGAGATTTCACCATCACACACCCAAACCCCTTCCCCTCCACCACCCCCTGAGCCCAGCTAGGGCTGATTCTTAACATAGATAAATTTTTCTTTCCTAAGCCTTGTTTGCTTCTCCTCAGACTTGAGATGATTAGACAACAGTCTTATCTCAAGTCCCTAGTCACAGTCCAAATTCCGGTCTGGAGGCACTGGGAGGAGGTGGGTGCTTTGGTGGCCACAGACATACCGTTGCTTCCTTGCAGTTTGACAAAAAGTCTTTCTATGATTTTGACAATCTTTAAGACATTACCGACATTTCAGTCCATCACAGCCCCTTTTACTTGAAAGCAAAACGACGAGATTGGGGCATGTTGTAGCACAGGCTTCTTATAGCCCATGAGACAACTCTCCTTCCTGCTTAGAGTAGATTTTCCCAGGGTTAGAGAGCTCCCTGCTATTAGTAAAATGGAACTGCTGAAACCAGTAGATGCCAGCTGTCAACTTTAGAGCTGTAAAGGAACCTCTATATGCTGGTCTGAGGCCACGGGATACAGATGGTGAACTGGGCAGTTTGGTAAGTAGGGACGAACCTCAGTCAGAAAATACAACTCAGATACAAGGAAAAAAGAAGGGGTGGGTGAAACACACCCCAGTCCTTGTGCTGTAGTCAACTGGCTTAGGAGACTGCTTATGCTGTTTGCTAACTGATGTTGGGAGGGCAGGAGAGTGTCACTTTATGAGCCATCAGCAGAAGGAACAGCTGGGCTGACCCAAGAGTTTGGGAAAGAGTGTACTTAGAGTACAGTAAACGTCCAAGCTAACTGAGGGATCTCCACTTTGCTAGATCCATCACAAACCCATGTTCACCATGTGAGAAATAGAAACCCAGTCGGGCAATTCCAATCAGAATTTTATTATATTATAAGAACAAATTCAGTGCTGGGTGTTCAGGGAAGGGGTTCAACAACTCCCAACGCCTGTCACACCTAAAGAAGACATTTGTTCTACATTTATTTCCAGCTACTACATGAATATTCATTATACACAAGTATAAACATTACACATTGTTAGGTACACGAGTATAAACACATGTTTAGGTACATGAGTATAAACATTACACATTGCTAGGTCAGACATTCCACGGATACTTCTCAACAAGAATGTTATCTATAAGCATCCATAATATATTGTTAAATCAGGCATTCAGCAGATGTTTGCTTGTTATCTATACAAAGATAAATTTTAAGAAAGGTGCTATTATCTAGCTAACTAAACAAAATTCTCTCACTATAAATCCTACACAAGGTAAAAGGGAGGTAACTTGTTTTATCCCTTTATAGGGGCCTTGTTTTTCTTTTCTCTCCAGGTCATACTGACCTTACACTGTTTTCTCTTAATTAGCTCGAATCATTTTCTCAGTTTATCACAATCCCTCCTCTCTTTCTATAAAATTATTGATTCGAGTTTTTGCTCTAATCTGGACAATATTAACTTGACATTTTCTTCATCCCGGGAAGGTGGAGTTCTGGTGACTAACAGTACTTTGGCACTTTGAGCTGTCTTTGGATCTATCGGCATTGTTGATATTTGCATTCCTTGTACTACAGAAACTATCAATCTAATGAAACAAGGGATTAAACATGGTAAAAATATTATACTGACCAACGTGCATCCACTACAAATCCAGCACTTAGGTAAATTTAAGGTTTGAATAATATGTTCCATTAGATCAATATATAGGTTAGATCCACAACCTGGGAGTTGCCAATCTTCTCCTAGTTTGTCTTTCAATTTCTGGTATAAGTCACCTGTGTTGGAAGGCTTTCCTTGTGTGGTTTCTTTTAATGTAGTTTGCACCCTCTGTTTTATTATTTCCTCCCTTTTCAAGTCCTGCATTCCACTACCGTCAGAAATGTCCCAATGGCCTTCCTGAGTGAAACAAATCCATTCCTCTCCCTTAGGACAACTAAGTCCCAGCCTGGTTCCCCCTTTTCCTAAATTTTTGCTACCCATAGTTGCTGAGAACCAGCGTTGCAAGTGTTCAGTTGTCCAGAGTCATAGCAGACTTTGTTGACAAATGAGTGGTAGCTTAAGCTTTGAATCATACGGCCTTTATATCGTGTAATTTGGTAGCATTTTGTACACTCCTCAGACAGGACGTGAGCCCAAAAGCAACAGAGTATCCAAAAGGGTCCAGCATAACTTAAGCCTCCACGGCCTATGCCCGATCGGGGTTGCATCCCGTGGCAGGCTGTCAGTGGCAGGTTCAGAGGTTGACCTGGTCTTGCCCCTTTTAGATTTTCTAATTTAATTAAGGCCCAGTTTTTCCGTTTCCAGGTAAAGGTTCACTTTATCTCACAACAACGGATTCTGTCAACAAAATTATTATTCCCACTAATTAATCAATATATAATTTGTTAGCCATTGTGACATTCTTTACATGGGGTCTATAAAGTTAAAGTCATCCAGGGGGCAGTCAATTTGGGCTGTTTCTCCAGAAGATTTCATCACACTGTATCTTAATGCTGCATAACAGTCAGTTTCAAATATTTCCCAATTTACTCGTAATAACAATTCCTACCCACAGAATAGCTTATTTATCTATACTGACTCTAATTGGGGTTGATCTCCTTGCGTGTCACGACACTCAGGGCAATGTATATGTCGGTTAAAGGCCACACAGGACCATTTACGGTGACAGTGCCTACACTGACACTCTACCCAACCATCATGCTGAGCCCACGGATGTTTTATACAGCGTATGCGATCTGGTGGTGGCGGTCCAGGAGTTATGGGATCTTCTTTTTCAAGGTCACAAGCTAACGCAAGGATTGGGTTAACTAAAACGATTAGTAAAATATGCACCTGCCCCTCCACTCTGCCAGTGGATGGCTCCTTCTTTCCAGGAAACAAACCACTGTCTCCTAAGAATTTGTCCTGGGGCCAATTGAAACCAAGATCTCAGGCTAGGTTTTATACAGAAACTTTCAGGAAATACCTGTCGGGCCTTTAATTCTCTTTGTTCTGGGGAAAACTCATTCCAGCCTTTGATATGTCTTCTCCATTCAGGTGATGAATTCATAAAGGTCTTTTTTGGAGTTTAAGTCGTAGGTCCCCAGGCCTTGATGACACAGTCCACTCTTTCAGGGGTGGTGGAGCAACAGGTCTCTTCACTCTGGTCACGTGTGTCCACTCTTGTTCTGCTGTATGCACTGCGGTCTCTGTCGTGAGCAGTACCTGGAAGGGACCTTCCCAAAATGGGGTTAAAGAAGTTTATTTCCATCTCTTTATTAGGACCCAATCTCCAGGGTTTATTTTATGTATCTTGAAATCTAATGGTGCTGTTTGGGCTAAGGCTCCTAGTTCTCTTATTTCTGTCAACCTTTTTGCAAGTGTTTGTATGTATGGTCTTAATTTGGCATCAATATTGCTATAGTCACCTACTGCATCCTTTAGCCAGATATAAGGCATTCCATAAAGCATTTCTTATGGGGATAGACCGAGGTCTGTCCTGGGTTGGGTTCGAATACGCAGTAAGGCCAGGGGTAAACATTTAACCCATGACATCTGAGTTTCAATCATCAATTTAGTTAGGGCTTGCTTCAGAGTCTGGTTCATTCGCTCAACTCTCCCTGAACTTTGGGGGTGCCAGGGAGTATGGTGTTTCCACATGATTCCTAACGCAATTGTTATTCCTTGTTCTACATTTACAGATAACTGAAAGGGTTGCTTCAGTTCAGGGAGTGTTAGAACTGGAGCTCTGGTTAGAGCTCTTTTAATTTCCTCTAGCTTTTCACTATCTTTGTCATTCCACTTCACTACTTCTTGGGTAAGCTTTTCATATAAAAACTTCACTAATCCACTATAACCCTCAATCCACAATCTGCAGTATCCTAATAATCCCAGTAACCTTATTATATCCCTTTTGGTTTTTGGGGGAGCTAGGGCCAATATTCCTCTCACTCTTTCAGCATCTAATCTTTTGGTTCCCTTATCTAGCCAGTGACCTAAATATTTTACCTTTTGTTCTACAAATTGTAACTTCTTCTTGGAAACTTTTAACCCTTTTTCCCCCAGGAAGTTTAAGAGTTTTATTGTGATTTCTCTGACTCCCTCTCATCTGACTTTACACCTTTATGTGATTCTCGGATGGCAGCTACTAATACTTTTGCCTTTGTTTTTGCTTTCTCATCATCTCTTCGCACATAGACTTTTTGTGCTTCTCTCAGTAAATCTTCAAGCCCTCGGTGTTGCCAACTTTCTAATTTTTCTAATTTTTTGCAGATATCGTCCCAGGAATTAGTTACAAAGTGGACCTTTAATACCACTTGTCCAGCTGTAGTTTCTGGGTCGATTCCTGAGTATTGCTGTAAATCTTTTCTTAATCTCTCTAGCCATGCACTCGGGGTTTCATCTCTTTTCTGCTGGCTTTTAAATGCTCTTGTGACATTCTGTCCACAAGGCACAGCTTCTTTAATTCCTCTTATTATTAAGGTGCGATAATCTGCCATGTGTTGTCGGTCTGCAGCAGAATTAGAGTCCCAATTGGGAGGATTAACGGGCATTTTATTGTTCCCGGGGGGGGCCCGATTGATTCTCCCTATCCCATATCCTTATCCCTGCTGTCCGTATCATCTGTCTCTCTTCCGGGTTAAATAGTATTCCCAGAATGGATTGCATTTCTCCCCAGGTAAATGTATTTGGTCCCAAAAATTGATCTAGTTGTTCAGCTACTCCTAAGGGATCTTCTAATAACCTCCCCATCTCTTTTTTAAATGCCCGAACCTCACTTGAACTTAGGGGAGCATTTACAAACCCAGTTCCCCCTTGCGCTCCCCCCAAAGGCACTTCCCTAAGTGGGTATAATTCTCTTGTTGAGCACACCCCTTCATTTTCCTCACTAGAGCTGTCTTGTTCTACTAAAAGGGCTCTAACTTCCCTTGGGGTGGTTCGTCTCTTCTTCTGAGTCTTAGGTTTTTCAGGATTTTCACTCTTATGATTTTGCAGGGTAGTGGAGTCTGCAGTTAAAGAAGTTTGTACTGGTGGGGAATAACTCACAGGCGCTGTGGGAACAGCAGCCAAGGGGGGCTGTAAAGAGGGTGATGAAAGGGTCTGTGGAGGGGGTTGTAAAAGGGGTTGCTGAGGGGGTGGATTATAGGGTGGAGGTAAATTGTCTAATGGCTCCCATTTGGTTTCTGTTACTTTCTTTTCAGCCTGCTTTTCTTTTGTCAACTTATAAACTTTAGTAGGTTCTGGCCAAACTTCTTCTTTCCAGCAAGCAGCATATTCACTCTCCTCAGGGTTTATCAGCTCCTCGCCGTTTACATAACTGTTGAGGGCTTCGCAGATCCAACCCTCAAATGATCCATACACAGGCCAAGAGATACCATCACTCCTTATTTTTTCTCTAGTCCACTCAATCATGCAGTACTGAATCATTTTTGGTTTTTCTTTATTTTTAGTACTCTCCCTCTTTTCCCAGTTTAAGATCATTACCCCTAGAGGACTGTCTAAGGGTATATCTGGCAATGCCTGCCTGCTCCTTTCCTTCCTGGGGCAACTTAATTTACTAATTCCCTGCCCCATATTCCTGAGGTCCCTTCTAAAGTTTTCCTACCTTCCCACCGATCCTCTGGGATCCCTTCTAGGATTTTTCACTGACTCAGTGGTCCTTCCTGAAAAACTCCCACCGACCCCAGAGGTCCACTCATCAATTCAACCGCTTCGTCCCTTCACCTGCTGTTTCCCTCGTGGGAAGACAGAAACGAGGTTAGAAGGACTCCGCTCTCGTGTTGCAGCTACGCTGTGTCTCATTCATCATTCACTCCGACCTCTTTATCCGCCCCCCCGAAGTGATACTCACAGTCCGTTGTTCTCACTCGGGTCTTCGTGCACAAGAATTATGGGCTTTTTGCTGCAGCACTCCAGGAGCTTTTTAATTCCTTGCTTTTATCACATGCATGCGTTACCCTTGGTCCTTGTTGAAATATTAGGCCTGTGAATAGGCCGCTGAAAAACAGCGGGCGCGCTCCTATCTCAGGCGCTAAATATCTCCCAGAACACAAAGGGTATCACGTCGGGCGAAGTCACCAAGTTTTGTGAGAAACAGAAACACAGTCGGGCAATTCCAATCAGAATTTTATTATATGATAAAAGCAAATTCAGCACTGGGTGATCAGGGAAGGGGTTCAACAACCAGCAGACTCAACTGCAGGCAACTTTCCATATCAAAGGCCTTACCTCACCACAGGGACCACTGTTCTAGGGTACATCTCCAAGCCAGCATTTAACTCTGTGGTTTGGTTATGGATAATGATGGAATTTGGACAGTTTGAAGCTAAGAAGCTTCCACACCCAGCTGAGATGGTGCTTAGACACTCTGGTAGTGACCTGATGGAGTGGTGTCCAAACTGCAAGCAAATGCAATGTGATGACATTGGGTAGTTCTGTGGCAAAATGATCTACCCACAGCCTGGCTTGGTGTGAACTAAATTATCGGGTAGGGAGAAGGATGGAAAATAATATATCAACTCTTTAGTATAACTGACAAAAGAAAAATACAGTCTTAATTAATCACTTCCCACAAACAGGTCACTGCCTACCTCACCATCCTCATCAGTGCACACAGCAGCAGCGGGTAACTGCTATTACTTTTGTTTGTTGTTTTCCCCACATGCCAGGAAACTGAGACACAAGACTGTGTGGTGGCACAGCCATCCTGCCAGGCCTGGAGAAGCATCAGGCAATTCACATCTTTGACAACTTGCATTCTTAGGCTGAGCAGAAATGAAGATCTGTATTCTATAGAAGTGAAGATCACACGCTGGCAACACCTCCTGCCCAGACTGCTGTTTGTACTTGGGGAAAGAGCACACAGGCCTGTGACACTGCTGCTTTCTGTGGCCCACTACCCCAGGCACCGCACAGAGCCGGGCAGGAGGCTGTTTGGGTTTGTGGCATATGTGCCTAGACAGCATCTCCCACAGACCGATGCACCCCTCCAGGAGAGCAGTATGGAAGCCGGCTACTCCCTACCCAAAACGCAGCCGCAGGGAGCTATGGCGCTTCCCTTGTGTGCTCCTGCCTTGTGCTGCAGCCCAGGGAGAGATGAATCCTGCAGCCCAGGGGGCTGGGGCACTGCGGCGCTCAAATCTCCCCAAACCTCCGCGGGAACGCCATTTCAGGCAGAGAGTGAGTCACTTCACATCAGACCAAATAACCGCGGTGACCCGAGTATGCGGCTCCTCGGGGGGTTCTGCATTATGCAACCAGTTCCATCCCACTTCTGGAAATAAAAAGGTGTAACTGTCCGCAGCCCAGCCCCGCGGCGTGGAGTCCACCCAGGCTCCGTGTCTGTGACCCCGACACAGAGAGCCGGTCCCGGGACACAACAACGGGTGGAGAAAAAACCCGAGGGTCAGCCTTTTGCAGACCACGTCGCTTCTGGGAAACCTGAGCCTCCTCTGTCCCAGGACGGCAGGTTTCTGGGACACGTGGCGGTGAGGCTGAACTCGAGGGGCCGGTAGGTCTCTCCCAACCCCGGCTCGCTTTTGCTTCACCGCCCGGTGGCCACCGAGCGGCAGCAGACAGCCGGCAGCGGCGGCGAAACTCACGCCTCCCTTATCCTGTCCCCCTTATCCCCCCTCTCCAGCGGGCAGCGGAAAAAGGGGATACCCTCCCGCCGCTCTGTTCCAGCGCCCCTGAAGCCCCCGAGGGGGCGACGGCGATTGTAGCACCACCGCCGCCTTCGTCGTCGCTGAGTATGTCACAAGACACTCAGACAGCGTTGTGAACCCGAACAAGATATTAAGTGATATCAGCCATAACAGCGCATAAATCCAGGAATTTCTATTTACTCAGTTTTCCACCCAAAATAAAAGCTTGAAAACACAGCTTCTCCCCCTCCACAGCGCTTCCTGTGCCTCTCTGCTTTTCCCCTGCTTGATTTCCTTTCTTTAGGTTCACAGAACACGCGTGCTTTGGACATGATTTCCTGCTGCTGGCAGCAAATCCCAGACACAACCTCTATAAACTGGCATTTGCACTGGCACCAATATAACTGCCTGCAAGCTGGCCTAGCTTAAACGGTGCAAAATGCCTGTCTTTCCTTGATTGCACAGAGGGAGGGAGTACCATCCTTTCTAGGATGACGTGCCAGACTGTAACTGTCTTCTTACGAAGGAAAGACTTAACGTGACACTAGAAATCTTGCAGAGGTGTTGTCTCAGCTGTTCTGTTCTCTTTGGTAGCTGAGAGTCACTACTCTTGTGTTTCTTTCAGAATTACGCAGTTATCAGCTCCTGGCTTTGCTGCAGACCATTCAAGTTCTCCGTGGGTGCTGGTTTTGCTACCTGTACTGCAGGTAAGTGACTCATGCACTGGAGTTTCCACTAGACAGATACCTGTACAATAAAGGCCACAACTGGGAGAAATTTCCTGTGCAAATAAGCCCTTCAGCTAAAATGGGTTCTGAAGAAGTTAATCTGTAGGGTGTAAACCCTGAGGGTATGTGGTCTGAGTTTCTGGAGGGCTCATTAGCCTGGGAATCAAGCAGGCTATAGGAAGTGAGGCTGAACTTCAAGTGCCTTAGGATGATGTTGCTGACAGTTCCCAGCAGGACTGGGGTATATGCCAGAACCCAGGCTGGCAAAGATTAAAGGCTTCAGTTGCACCAGGAGAAGAATCTCCTTTCCCTCCACCACCTGGCATGCTCTTCTGATCTGTCTCCCGTGCGCATGGGCAGAGTGAGCCTTGTAGCATGAACTATCCAGCATTTTCTTCCCCTAGCACTGACAGGATTGAAGCATGGCTATCTTTGGCCCATCACTGATCTCTCCTCAGGATTTTCTGCTTATTCTTGTTGTCTCTTTTATTTGCTTTCATTTCTCTCCTGCATTTTTCCTGTTCATTTTCTGCTCCAGATGGCTTGCCATTTTAAATTCTAATCTCCCTATCTCCTTGTTATGTTTCCATGACTGTGTGATGTGCAGCGATCTGTGGCCAGTAACCAAAGCAATCTTCATGTGAAGATAAACATAACTCCTGATAGAGATGATTTTGAAGCAGTGGTTGCTTGCAGCTGCAACTGTAGTTGCCATCAGGTATAAGGATGCAACCACCATTTTTATTTATTTTTTTTTTTTTTTTTCATGGAGAAGGAGAATACTCTTGTGGTTTCATGGTCCTTCTTTATTATTGGCCGTTTATATCATGGGCATAGTTAGGTGCTCTCAGCATGCATGGTACTGACACCACTAAGGACATCAGTGCTGAGAACTTTACACCAGCCATGCTGCTGTGACCACTTCTCTGGCATGGTGGCAATCTCTCCAATCTAACCAGGGAACAGTATCAACCTGGCAGCTTCATCTGTTTTCCAACTCTGCCTCCTAAATCACAGTCATATTGCATCAGGCTTCTTTGTGTGCTCGGAGGAGCCAAAATAACAATAGTTTCTGAATCTCTAACTTCCAGCTGTTTCAATGCTTGCATGCATGCCAATGCTGGTTTGGTTTTTTGTGGTAAAATATGTCTTTTTAGGAAAAAGCCTCACAGGTACTCCTTTCCTGCCTAACGGTAGGGATGACAGGATCCCAGGAAGGTTCTGTGGCTGTAGCACAGTGAGGTTTAGGAGTTAGTTCATAGCTATTCACTGCTGAGGGCAGGAGGACTTCCCACACTATAATGTTGAATATCCATACTATTTTCAGTGTGCCATGGACACTAACCAGCTCAGCAGTCCCTTTAGCTGCAACAGTGCTCACACCTTATTTAAAACTCAGAGACTCACCTTGGGGAACTGTCTTGCCCCAGTAGCAGTAATGGACAGTAGGACTGGGGGACAGCAGGAGAAGGAAAGGTATGAACTGTACTTGCTACAGCATCAGTGTCCGACACTATGTTTAAGAAATGCCTCGGCCTTCTGTGGAAGCTGTCAAAATGTAAATCCCACTGGTGTGTGGTTACTCCTAGTTTTTGTTCTTCTCAAATAAAGACAATCTGTTTCTGCAACCATTTGAGTTGTTTTCTGTCTTGGAGACACAGCAGTGCATGTAGGAATGGCAGTTGAGCTGGCCAGGATTTTTTGGCTTTCACAGGGAAAGTTTGTTTGGACAGAACCAAAAGGTTTCTGTGGAAAGAAGGAGATAGCTGGCTAGCCACTCCTGGATCAGACTCAGGTTCATACCTCTTTTTAAATCTGGCTCTGTGCCATCCCAACTGCATGCCACAGGCTATCAGCTGTTTTATAGGACAATACAGGAGGTGGGGTAGAAGACAGTGAGAGTGGGAGGGAAGGGAAGCAAGGACCCTGTTTGTTCTGTGAGTCAGAATAAAAGCATCTCATTAGCGTGATGCTTTTCAGGAAACAGAACTGCTGATTTATGGCCAGCTGTCTTCAAGCTTGGCTGAAGTCAGTCAGGTATTTCTGGGAAATGGAATTTCCCAGGTTTGTGATACCTGATTTTTTCATATTACAGTTTGGGTTGCTTGCATGCCCAGTTATTTTTTGCAAAAATCCATCTGTTCCTTTGCAGACCTGCTCTCCAAACTATTTTACTACTTTCTGCAGAACTTACTGGATTAGAATTAAACATTAAAAAGTCTGTGGATGACACCATTCATCTTGTCCCTCCCAATAACAGAACTGCAAGGGTGGTAACTGGCAGCAGAACAGCAGTAACAAATAGTAAGGGATAGTCCTGCTGCAGTCCTATGAACAATTTGTGCTGTAGTAAGTGGAGGTATCCTGCTTGAAAACATCTGCAAAGATATGATGCGAGCCCAATAAAGCAACTTGGACTGTTGTTTGGGGATTTGGGCTTGAGCCTATTTCACAGCTCACTCTCCTCCTTCTTCCTCTTTCTGTTGCTACAAAATCCCAGTATAAACACAGTCTGTTGCTTGAAGTCAAGATAAAGCTGTCCTGGTGCATGTTGCATCTTTCTAAGGCTGAAGACTGGGACAAACTGGGACCATAGAGAAGAAAATGAAGTTTTCCTCATTCCTTGTCTTACAGTAGATTTCACTTGAATTGGGATTTTTTTCCCTTTCCATGGGCTTTTGCCAAAACCTTTTGTCCTACCATCCCCTGCACAGCCACCATGCCCTTAAAGAATCTCTTTATCCCGTCTCTCCTTTTACTCACCTACTACCCACTGCTGCAGCTTGGATTTTCCTTCTGGAGATGCACAAATTCAAGGGAGGAGATGGACACAGATTGTCTTGGGGACAGAGATTCATGAATTCCACTGCCCACATACATTGCTTCTGTGGTTCTCATGTATCTGTGTCTGAAAAGAAACCTGAACTCATTAGTGTTGAACCACAGGGCAGGTGAGTTTCCCTAGAGCTACTGGTGCTGCTGCAGCAAAGGGCTGTCTGTGGGCTGGAACAAGATGGGACATTTTCAGTCTGGGGACAGGAGCAGGATGGCCTCAGCACGCAGGGGCAGGCTCCCCACTGGCTGTGCCAAGTGTGGGCTATCCCAAAGGCAATAGCAGGGGATAGTCTGCCCAAGTCTTCCCAGCTCTGCTGGCTCATTCCTCATGCTGCTGTGCCAAGTATGTGTAGGCAGCTGCCTGCTGCCTCTGGGGTGTCATGAAATCTCAGTAGTGCTGAGGGGTGGACTGGCTTCTGTTACCACAAACGTCTCCAAGAAATTCCTTTAGGAATGGGAGGGCCTTGCAAATGGACAACTAGAGCTGCACAGTGATGTGTTGTACCCCAGCCTGGCTTTCTTTGCCTCTGTCTGACTCATGTTCCCTCTTTATGGGAAGAGTTTCCTTCACCACCTAATTTAGGTGGAGTAACCAAAGGGCAGTATCACTATTCAGGGCAGTCTCTTGGCAGGGAGAAGAGTCCAGATAGCACATGGATGATGCAGAAAAGAGAGACTTCCTTTAAAGAGTGAGGGAAAATCCTTTATGTTATTGCACTGCTCAGGAAGGCTTTCCCCATCTTTCTTTCTTCAAACACCAGCTTTCAAAGCAGAAGCTATTTCACTGTCTTCTCCTATTATCAAAACTCTTTGAAAATCATTGGGGAAGCATATGCTTAATAAAACAAGGAAACAAGCTTAATAACAGGGATAAATAATTTTTCTGGGATATTTATTTACCTCTTGTTTTTTGAGCTCTGAACTGTATTTCCTGTTCTTTGTCCCACGGGCCTGGACAAATATATAATGTCAGATGAGCGGCTGTGACGCAGGTCTGAGGCTAGAGGGGCTGAGATACAAGAAAAGACTTCAGAATCTGACAGCAAAGGTCAACAACATCCAAGAGGCTACAGAGAGATGTGCTGGGGAGTGCTGTAATTTTTTGATACGCTGATTTTGGTGACAATTGTCTCCTATAAAACTTCTGGCTTATATGGATTCTCCTGTCCTATCAACTCTGTGAGGTCATAAAGCCTCCTTAACAAGATTTATAATAGATTTGGGGTCAGAAAGGCCCAGCTGTTGGGGGACCAACATCTAATATGTGCATAGAAAATATTCCCTGATGTGCTGCAGGCTTTTAAAAGTGGAAAATAAATCACAAAAAGGCAGTTATGTTTTGGTTTCTATTTCATTGAGTAATAAAGATAAAGAGTAGCATAATGAATGAGATAAATTGAACTAAGGCATTATGACTCATATGTCCCATGACTGAGCTGTCAGAACAAGATGTTTTGTGTTTCTGGTTGAGTTACCTACATGCTGATGATCTCACATCATGTTTTTCATTCTCATATCCAAGCTTTCTCTGAAATAACAATTATGGCCAGAGTGCTTAAGAGGCAAAATGTCTGTGGGCACATCAATCAAAGTCATCAGTTTTCTTCTTTTTTTCTTTGGCTGTCTACCACTCTAGTTACCTAGCCTGCTTTATTTATAGCCCTATCGGACCCCTGTAATTAATAAGGCTTATTAATTGCCCAGCAGACTCCTGACCACTAACGCCAGGCAGTGCTGTTGGTCACTGCTAGGTGCTGCACTTTTGTTCTAGCTCAGGTGTGGGCCCACAGCCACATTCTGACAGGGCTCTGCCGACTCCTCCCAGCTGTGATTTTGTGCCAGCATATTTTTGTGCCATGCCCTGCACATGGGAAGCTGGTGCTCCAGGTGGTACCGAGCATGGCTCGTGCTGTGCATTGCAAGGGTGCACTCCTGTTGCAGAGAGCAGATGTTTGGGCAACTTCCCAAGAATGGACTGGCTGCTTCTGAAAGCAAACACCATCCCATGACATGATCTTAAGTAGAGATATCCCACTCTGGGGTAGGAGGGCTAAAATGTTAACTCAGCAATTCAGCAGGTCATTTTCATCTAGTCCTAGGACTGCAGCAGCAGGAGAAGGTGGTTCAAGCCCTGGCTGTTTGGAAACTGAAAGCCCTCAGCATCCAGTCTTTTGTTGCCAGTTCACTCTGAGAAACTGAACCCGTGGCTTGACAAGAGGATGTGAAGCTGTCACAGTGCAGCAAAAGCATCCCTCTTCCCAAGATACAGGAAATCCAGATCAGCATGCCATGCTGCTGTTGCAGTACACATGAGATGATGAAGTCTGGAAGACTGAAAGAAAACTTGACCTAGGAAACGGTATGTTCTTGCATCTCAGGCTGTGTTAGTTTTATACCCCTGTGTCATTCACTAATATTGGTTGCATGATGGAGAATATTTGCGTGAGAATCACAGCTAAATTTACTAATCCTAAGAAATTATAGCTATTGCATGTTATGTGAGTGTGTGCCTGTCCACTAAGGACTTGCAGGGGTCACAGATACAAGCCATATTGTTTGTGGAGCTAGAGGTAAGGAATGGGAAATGGCTTCTGGAGAAGAGACATAGGCATTGCTTAGTTTCAGCCCATCACATAGTGCTTAGATCTTTGGAGGAAGATGTTGAGAGGCACATTCTAGGGAACAGAGCTGCTGCAGTTTAGGAAAGTACTTATCCTATCTCTTGACTTTATCTCAGGTGATTTTTATTGCTGTCAGAGCAGGGTCATTGGAATGGATCATGGAAACAAACACATATTGCACATTATCCTGCAGGAAGCTTTCCCATCAAATCTTCACCGAGCCCATTACAGGCTGAGTGTCACCATCTTAAAAGCGTCATATACCTCATTCTGAAAACTACAAAGTTGCATTGTTGCCACTGATACTTAAAATGCATTTACAAACAGCCATGTAAAAATGAAAACACTGGTAATGCACACCTTGACATTCTCTTCCAAGCCACGCACAAGATTGCCCATCAGGTTAGGGTGGTGTACATTGGTTGTCCAAGAGCCCACACTACTCACTTTGTTCCTTGTGGAGACAGGTGGTTTCTGAGGCAGCCAGCACTCAAGCCAAGTAGGTTAGACACACTGGTGTCAATATCTGGCATTAGCTCCAGCATCAGTCCTGAAATCACTGAAGCTCCTTGTCCCTCAGAAGAGACAGGGCTCAGCAATTTTCTTCAGGTATTCCATAAAAAAAGATGGAATCTAAAATCTTTATACTGACAACTCATGCCATTTTGGGATATCCCAGGTAATGGAAAAAACCTCAAGGCCAATTCCTGGAGGGACAAATAGCCCTGTCACTGTACTAGGCCAAAGCTGGCTCTGTGCATTCAGGCAGTGTTGAGCCTGAGGTAACCTCCTCTCCTGGAACACAGAGTGCTGCTGGCATGCAGAATGTGGCACAGCTCACCATGAGGCAGAGCCAGTCTCTTCATAGTCTATGAGGAGCCACTTGGGTCCTGTTGCCTGCTGCTCTCCTGGGCTCCTAGTCTGAGGACCACACCTGCAGAGTCTCTGGAGCACTCCCTGTAGACACCTCTGGTCCTCCTTAGATCAGGCTTGGTATCCCGTGAAAGTATTTGTGATGTTTCCAAACCTGATCAGGCAGTGCTGTGCCTCAGCTGATGGACCCAGCCAGACTTTGAAGGGAGCCAGCTAAACTCTCTGCACCCACAGTGCAGTTAATCTGCAAGCAGAATACGAGCTGCCAAGTGACTGGTAATTGTAGCTGCTCCTCGGTGTCATCCTAGGATTGTGAGTCTTGCTAGTTTGGCCATGTTTTTGAAAGGGGGCTGGCAATGTTCTGAGCTGCACTGTGTTCTTCCAGTATAGCGCCTACCTGAACAGCATGTTCATGTTGGGAGCTGCTATCTTTCCTAAATATTTCCACAAGAAATTCCTATAACAATATTTAAAAATACCTTAAAGAAAGGGAATGTGAGTTTATTTTACAAATCTCAAAATAAATGGATTTTGCCCTCTTGCAGTCTTATCTATATACTCACCAGCACCATAGGATCATAGAATATCCTGAGTTGGAGGAGACCCAAAAGGATCAATAAAGTCCAATTCCATTCCACACTGAGACGTGTGCATCTCAGCGGCCTTGCCAGGATCACTTATGGGCAAGAGAGATGGTGTAGGATATATAGTGATTCTCAGTAAGAAATGCCTGACAACATATGGCTTAATGAACAGCTGTTTTAATAAGACTGGATAAGAAGAGGAATATAGACAGCAAGTAAATCTAACACCCCTTCAGATGCTGGGCACCCTGTGTTCTGGCAGTGCTGGACAAGACCATGGTTGGATTTCCCCACAGCACATTGTGTATATCCTGCCTGTGAAGGGAAGCTCCCCACTTTTGGTCACCTGAGCTATTATATATTTTCTTCCAGGGACACATTTCTGTTCCTACAGGAAGTTCGAACTTCCTGCTGCACATATAGATAAGGGTTGGTTGGCGACTGCCAAGTGGGTGGTACAGCCACTGGTGCCAGGCAGGAGCTGCCCCAGGCTCCCTTGTCACAATCCACCAGCTACATTTCTCCTGAGAGCAAGGGATCTGTGCGGCCTGAGGGCCATGCTGCATGTGCAGCACAGCGCAGCACAGACCAGTGTATAGAAATTACAGATGAAATTAGGAATGTACAGGTTTCTCAGTCTCTAAGCACAAGTGAGCAGATATGGTCTGTTTGAGATTACCAGCTCCTTGAATGCCATGCTTGCTGCATGGTTCCCAGTACATGGACCCCTCTCTTTCTCCACAGAGGAAAGTCTCCTGGGTTTGATAGGGAAAGTAAGTTTTGCTGACACTTTGTGAGTGAAGTCTCTCATCAGTGGTATTTGTGAGCACTTCATCCTTGATGAAGCTGTGACAGCATGGAAAGGTCTGGCAATGTACGAGGCAGAACTACTGTGCTTTCAACAGAGGAAAGCTTTCAACCTTCAGGAAAGGTCTGTCTGCCATTCAAAAAAGCTGTGTCCATGGGAGGAGTGTCCTACACGTTACATAAGCCCATTCTTCTATTCATTTTTATACTACTACTTCTCTCTTAAGTAAGTCCATTCTTAAATCTAACCTCTACAATAATTGGTTCTATAGGCTATATATCTTTATTCCAAATACAATAACTGGTCAATTCTACATAGTTTAACTGATTGGAATCCCTGATACACAGATCAAGATGGGAAGGGGTGAGGGGGTTTCCAAGTAGCATATATGGTCCAGTAACTTAACATACAAGGTCCAGTAACTTCTTGGCAAGATATCCATGGGTGCATACTTCAAACATAACACTCCTTAACAATTCTGCACATTGTGCTTCACAATTTCCTACCTTTAATTGAATGAACTACTTCTTTTATATGATCAAATCTCAATTATTTTATCACAACTACTTCTTCTATGTAATTAAATCCTAATTATTTATCAGACTATTTGCAACACACAGAAGAATAAATCTCATTTTTCTGCTGAGGAAGCATTATCATCCCTTTGAAACTTAGAAGCAGGCTTCAAAGAGATTGTTCAATTATTATGTTTTTTAACCCAAAACGTGTATCAGCCCTTGCTTCCCATCTTAGGAGTTAGGAGAGCGGAAAGAGCACTGCTAAGAGCAGGCATGTGCGGACATGTCATTACGAGGTGGAACTGCGGTCAAGCAAAGTTTTCCTGTTTCCTCTTACGTCACCCTGAGCCCGCAGAGCCTGGGGATTTGCTCCAGCGTCGGCCGTGCGCGGAGCCCCGTTTGCGGGAGCAGGAAGGAGGACAGCACCAGAAGGGTCCGCCGGGAGAGGAGAAGCCATGTACAGGAAAAAGATGAGAGGGTAAAAGAAACTGGTGACCAAAAAAACCCACCCCAGCTTCAGCTCTATGCTGTCGTTGCTTCAACCCAAGGGGACCCCTCGCTTTGCTGCCCCAGGGGGGTGCTTTCTGTCAGTGCAAAGTCTCTGCCTTGCTTGGGGAAGGGCGAGGGCGACACTGGTGCCAGTGTGCTCGAGTAGGAGCCCCGTCCCAAGAGGAGCTGCACCGAAGTCTGAGCCTGCTGAGGAAGTTCCCACCGGCATAAAAGCTGTCACGGGAGCCATAAACCATCGAGAAACAAAAGGCACTGACAAAAGCAAAGGAAAGATGGGGGTGTGCCGGGGAAGGGCTAAGGCTGGCTCACCCCAGTGCCAGGCAGCAGGGGAATCCAAAAATGGCTCTTTTCCCTGCTCGACAGTTCCAAGGTCTTCAAACAGCTGTTGTGGCACAAAATGAAGTGTCAGACCAGGCGTTTTCTGTTCAACAGAGGCGGGAAAAAAGCTTTTAATGCAAAGTTTAGTAAAGAAATGCCTCGGTTGTGCGAAGCATTAGCAAGGGAGGAAAAATGCAGATTGAAGAAGTTTTGACACATCTATGGTTGTGTGTTTTTAGACATTATCATTATTACTATTATTATCTTGCAATGAGCAGAATTTTAAATAGTTTCTAATAAAAAGTGGTAGAGGAAGGAAGGAAAATTATTAAATGTCTATAATGATGCGGTTTATTATACAAAGTTTTAATGAGAGATATTAGGTTTTTTGGTAAAATTTTAAAATAGTCTCATAGCATTCCTGTTCAAATTATGGAGGATGGAACAATGCAATAGCAAATTTATAAATAACAGATTTTAAAATATATTTGTAATCAGTCAATTTAATTTTCAAGTTTCAATGCACATTTATATAGCAGCTGCATATTAATGAAAAAGAAAGTAAAGCCTAGGAGACAGTTATGTTGGGTGTCATCCCTCTGCCATTTTCTCCCCTAACTTCTCTAAATGTTTTAGGGTACAGTCCACCTTTTAAATTCTCAGTCACTCTTTACAGTTGATGTACTTCTCTCCAGCTCTTAAATTCTGAAAAGGTTCGTGAGACTGATGAATCAAATTTAGAAAGAAAACTAAAAATGTTTTCTTTTTTATTTATTTTATTATGTGCTAACTCAGTTTTGTGTCATATCTGTATCAAGGAACCAGCTGTTAAGTGCTTGGGTTTTTTTTAAGTTAGGCTCTAACTTAAGTTAGGCTGAGTGTATATATGTACCATACATAAAAATGCTGAACAGCAAGGACTGCTTGTGAAAACTATAAAAAGAAAAAAAAACTTGAAGCGATTGCACGGCTTTTGGCAATTTACCTGTAAACTCACAATTTATTTTAAGTATTCTCTCTTCTTGTTTGGGGAGAAAAAAGAATAGATGAAAGGATTATGTGATTCTATATATATTCTCTAGTGTGTGAATGTTTTATGATTGTTTTTAAATTTGTTGTCTGTTAAAGCTGTTTGAATTAACATTAATATATTATTTACAAAATAGCAAGTTACATCTTGCTATATAGCAAATATTTATAAGTATGAAGACTTTTGCTTATATTGCATTAAGTTGATTACACCATAAATTTCTCTTGGCCGAACACATCTCTAGGGTGGGTGTATCTTGAAGATTAGTGTATTGCAAGATTGTTCTAAAGAAATGCCTTTATGTCCCTGAAAATATGCACGAGACATCCACTTATCCAAAGTGCAATATTTTATGGTCAAAACACAGGCAAGAAGGTGCTTTTAGACCAGTTTAAGTAAGACTTGGAAGATTTAACTTGTTTGTATGTTATAATCGGATGGCAACATCTACAGATACCTTTGAACAAATCAGATCTCTGTAATCTATTGTAATATCACTTTCCAAAACATTAAAGATACCTTCTGTAATAATTAGATTAACTGATTGGGCTTGAGTATTTGGAATTCAGTGTATTTTCGTTGGTGAACTTCAACCAGTTACATATTTATATGTAACTTCAACCAGTTATATATTTATTGTGAACATATGATATAATTATTTTATGTATATATGTTCCCTAACAATCAAGATTTAAGGAAATTTAAGCTAATAAACATTAACTTCCAAATAACATAAAATAAATAGAAAAAATGCATCTCTTTTAACACCTCAAATGAGAAAGCATAAAAATTGAGCCTGTGCTTCACTTTTGTCTCTCTTTATTGTTTTTTTAATGACATAGTAAAGAAATTATATGTAATAAAAAAGTTATTCCTGTACCAGAATTAAACATTTCGTGGCATTTACGTTTGTTACATTTACATAAATTTGATAGAAAGTCTGATAAAGAAATGTACACGCGTGATGTCTGTGGTTTATATAAATGGAGTTTGCATGGAGAAATAAAGAGAGAGATACATTCTGTGTTTATAAAATGGTTTGTGTACATATGTATTTTAGCATGTAGGAGGCTGGGATGAGAGAGGAGACAGGATAAGAACACAGAGACTATTGACTGACTCTGATAAATGATGTGATTTTTAAGTAGGTGATGAGTCTTGAAGCTAGAGAATATGTGACAGTTACTTGATCTGCAAGATTTCATTTGTCCTTTGTTCAGATTGGGGTTTTTTTTAGTGGTGGGATTTTTTTCTTTGTTTACTTGGTTTAGTTTTCTTTTTTTTTTTTAAATTTTATTAGTGAGTGCTAATCTGTAGAATAATCTGTAGGCTTATTGCTTTTTTGTTAAGAATTTGTTCAGTTGTCTACTATATTTGCCCCAGATTACTCTAATGTGGAAAAACATATATCTGAAGTGCATTCTCATATAAATCTCTATACAAGGCAATTGCATGAAGCTACAAAGTGCCTCTGGAGACTTTGTCTCTTATTTATGTATTACAGATAATTACTAAATATAAAGGATACATTTATGACCAACACTGGAAGTCTTTGTATAGGTACTTAATTGGCAGTATGTAAAGGTCTTTTCTGAACTGAAAAGGTCTGGATCTAAGAGATGGACTATCTGTCAAAAAATATCACTTTTGGGAGCTGCATCTTTTTGTATAGAGCACTTATTTTTTTTCTCTCATGTAGAATTGTGCTGACTGTCCTAATCTTTATGAAAATACAATCAGCAAGAGAATCCAATAAAAAGAAATATTCAGCTTCATAGTTTATGGGTGGTTTGGTTGTTTTTTATTTTTTTTTTTTAGTTTTGACAAAATTTTTCAATGGCTGCCTAGACTGAAAAGGGCTAGATAGAAGCCCTGTAAAAATATCTGGCACATTAAAAAAAAAATGTAGAAAGCTTTCAGAAATACTCACACTGATAAGGAAGAGGACGGCCATAGGGAGGATTAGTGGTTCAGGGTTTAGCTCCCTCACGCTGTCGTGCCTTCCTCCCCATTTTTCTGCACTGCTCTCTCGTGTTTTGCCCTTCTCAGTTCTCTCATTTCCTGCACCCTCCCCCTTTTTCGTGTACTGGAGTACTAACGAAAACAAAGTTGTAACCAGTGATTTCTTGAAATCTCTCTTCTGTTTCAGCATGTATATATCTAAGAAGGTGTTAAAAAACCAGTTTGATCCTTTTAAGTTTCCACGGGAGACATATCTACTGTGCAAACTGCGATGGGGTGAGAGCGACAGATCTTGGATACACTGGGTCAAAAATTGTCATGGTGATTATTATCATGCTGAAGTCTACTTTCTGCAGAAAATCTTTAGAATGAAACCATACAGTAATGTCAACTGTTCCATCACCTGGTACCTGTCCTGGAGCCCCTGTGTGAACTGCTGCAATGAAATACTGGATTTCTTAGAGAGGCACGAGAATGTGAACATAGACATTCATGTAGCACGGCTTTATTTCAAAGACTCAAAAAGAACCCACAGAGCTCTGAAGGAACTTGCGAGGTCGACGCAAGTAAGCATTAATGTCATGAACATGGAAGGCAAGTTTTCCTGTGCTTTGTGGGGTTGGGAAAGGGTGAACCAGTGAACTTTGTGTCTGTTATGGGCTTGCTTCTGTGCCCAGTGTTCTTCCCGGCTTCTCTGAGGGCACATCAATCATTTGGTGACTGAATGTTGCATCCAAAAACAGATGTTAAAATATTGCAGGAGAAGAGGGACAGGATTCTTAGGAACCAGACCTGTATGAAAATTCTCCCTTGTTTAGAGATACTATATTTATGTCACTCCTGAGGGATGAGAGATAAGGTCCTTCTCTCTTCTCCTAGGGGACTAAATGCATTTGCTAGGATGAGGCTGGCTGAAAGGCTCCTCTGCATTTAAAAGAGGGGAAAAAATTGCCTAGGGAGAATGGCATTGGTTCCAAATATGGAGTGGACAGCATCCATCAGCTGACCTGTCCATGGCCAAGCTGTCTCTATGACACGGACACAAGAAAGAGGTTAAAAAGTCTTGTTCCATGAGCTTCTCTGGCATCTGAATAAACTCAGGTTAATCATCTTGCTTCTATTTCTCCAGACTATAAGGACTGTTGGAAAAACTTTATCCAAGGAGGTGCTGATGATGATTTCTGGACTGTGAACTTTGAGTCAGAGATAACAAAGAATTGTTCGAAACTCTGCGACATCTTAGAGGTTAGTAGATTTCTGAGCAATAGAGGGAACCACATGAATGCTGATTTGCAATCTGGGGTAACTGAGCTGTAAAGAGAAGGAAAGAAACTATTCACATCTAGTAGGAGTTTAAAGAGTGCTGCAGCAGACTTTTTGGAAACAGTAATATAGTAAAATCATGGGAACTATCCTGTCCCATTGAGAGAAAAGCACTGTGGGGTTTTTTCTATCATATTATGAAGCACAGGCTAAGAGGGCAGTTTTTCTCCTTCAGGTTCCAGAGTGGGAAATCCCTTGATTTTTACCTGGAACTCCAGTCTTATCCCAGAAACCCTCCACCAGATTCCTTTATAACCCAGATCTGAGCATGGGTTTCAGTTCACCAAATGATGCTACCCAACCCCTTTCTGTCAATATCTGCAGTGGTCTGACAGCCTCCCAGTCACTGGGCCCCTCTATAATACTTCATTGAAGTCCTTTCCAGATTCGATTCAGCAAATTCCATGACTGGCTGGAAGGGTACAGTGTCTGTGAGATGAGAAAAGCTGTTCAAAAGAGAATGTCTGTCCCCTGTGAAAATTCAACCTTTGTTTTTGTTTTGTGCCAGACCTCCTGAAAGGCAGGAGACAGAAGAGAGAGTGTCTTCAATAACAGTGCTGAAAGTTTGTGCCCCTGGAGACAAGAGATTGTGCTTGAATGAATAGGTCCACATTCTTGGCCTGAAAGGAATGTGGAAAAAAATATAGTGTACAAAAAAAAATCTAGCAAAACTAATATAGGTGCTGTAGCACTTTGATTTCACTGTATTAGAGTTTTCTGACAAATGCTATTTTTAGTGAAACAGAGTGAAAGAAATCTATGGCTAAGGGGGTCATTGATTATGTCTGTTACAAATCACAGCAGGTCCAAAGTGCAATTAGAGGATCTAAATGTTATATTTCTATTTTCATTTTAGGATCTTCATTTATAGAATCGAAGAATCACAGAATATCTCAAGTTAAAGTGACCCAAAAGGATCGTCAAGTCCAACGCCCTGCTCCTTGCAGGATGACCTAAAACCAAACAATATGACTAATAAGCATCATTTAGGTGCTTCTTGAACTCTGACAGGCCTGATGTTGTGACCATTTCCCTGGGGATCCTGTTTCTGTGACTGACCACCTTCTCAATGAAGAACCTTTTTCTAATGTCCAAGCTGAACATCCACTAATGCAGCTTCATTCCATTTAGTCCAGTCCTGTCACTGATCACAAGAAAGTCAGTTTCAGGATTACTTCAGAATTGTCCTGTCCCAGCTGGAGAATCCAAGACTCACTCTTGTTAAATTTTGTTCAGTTGGTGACTGCACAGCTCTCCAGTCTATCCAGATCTCTCTGCAGGGTCAGATCTCTCTAACCGCAAGGGAGTCCACAGTTCCATCTAGTTTAATATAATTGACATAAGTACTTAATTTTGATTCCTACATTTGATTCCTGCATACAGATAATTTATAAAAACATTGAAGATCACTGGCAGTAAAACTGAGCCCTGAGGAACCCCAGAGGTGACTGGTCAACAGCCTGATGTAACCCCATTTACTGTAGCTTTTTGGGCTATCAGCCAATTGCTCACCCAACGCCCTATGGACTTGTCTCTCTGTGTGCTGGACATTTTATCCTGAAGGATACTGTGAGAGTAGTATAAAATCTTTACTAAAATCCAAACCCACTACATCTACTTGCTTCCCTTGGTCAACTAGATGAGTGACCTTATAATGAAATGAAAAGAGGTTGGTTAAGCAGGACTTTCCCCTTGTGAACCTGTGCTGACTATGACTGATGACTGCAGTCTTGTGAGAGACTGAAAACCTGAAAGAGTTAATGTCTCAAACACCTGGCAGAAGAGAAAAGGAATGTTACCATGCAAACAAGACAAGGTGCAGTTAGAAAAGGGGGTCTTAAGGAGGCAGGATAGTGCTTTTCTGGGTCCAACTTCCTTAGGTAACTATGTCTAAAAACTAAATTTGAGACAGCATTGCACTTGTGTTTCAGATGGGGGAGGGTAATTGAAACCACGATACTCCCCAACCCCCTTCTGAAAAGTTCGAGAATAACATGTACATGTGTGAGGACTAGGCTATAAATAGTGCAACGGAGGGGCAGGGTGTGCACCCACCATCCATGCACCCACCATCTGGAGGAACCGGACCAGAGACGGCACTGGAACCCTGTGTGGTGATCCAGATCTTTTTTTCTCTACCTCTGTTTTCCTATCTTTCCTTTTTCCTTTCTTCCTCCCCTTAAAAGTTGAACTCCCTGTGGTCACAGGCTGTTCAAAGATCACTGCCATGTTTTATTCAGAGAGGTTTCATCCACAGGCTGTTCAAAAGTGTTTAAATTGTCGTTGCTACAGCTTGCCTCCTCATGAGGTATCTTTGGTCCACTTCTCTGATTTCTGCAGCCTCACCAGTCAATGTGAAAAAATTATATTACAAGGATATTGGGATGTTTTGTTTAGCTAAGAAAAATTAATACTGAAGTTAACACTCAGGTAAGCGCTTCCTACTAGCTGCCTGTTTTCCACTTTGCCTGGGTCAGGGCTCTGCCTGCACACCCTTGTGTCTGGTTGTCATTCCACTTCGTTGAACAGAGTCAGACTCATAAAGCTCACCCAGCAGCAGCACAGTGTCACCAGTTATCTTAATCTCTTAAGTTTCGGTTTCCACATGCAGAAGCTGAATAAGAGTCTCAATGAAGTCTGATGACGCTGTACAACCTGCAGAGGAATGGAAAGCAAAGGTGCTGTGAGAGATAAAAGAGCCAAGGGTAGGTGTGCTTATCAATCAGAGTTCCAAAGTTCTATGCTCCTAAGGAGGTGTATTTGTGTATCTACAAGCCTTTTTTTATATGCTTTATTGCATTTTTGTGCATACATAAATATCTGTAAACATCTTTGTGAGTGTGTATTCATACATATAGATTCATACATAGAGACATTTTAGACTTTTTTATATGTGAAGTTCACAGAGTAAATCTTAAAACACTTTGTGTGTGGTCTTTCTTTCGATAAAAAATATAGATATCTACTGAGAAAACTCCATTAAAATCAAACAAGCATGCAGTGGATTTTCTTTTTACTGTCAAATGTGCCAGCAGCAGAACACTTGAACTAACACAGGATTTACCATTTCAAATTAAGACCAGGAGGCAGCCTGTAAACTGAGATTGAGACCTAAGCCTCTGTAGCATAAGCCCCAGGCTTTTAGTAACATTTAAATTCTGTCTTCCTCTTTGCTTCCAAACTTCCACTGAGCGATTCTCACCTCTTTGCAACAGATCATTCAGCTAGAGAATAGGAAGCTGAGTATCTGTAAAATTCTCAGAGATTTGCAAATTGGGATCTGGGCTGATTCAAACCTTGTCCCTTTTTGTCCTCTTTGATGTCTGACCTCACTTTCCTTCCTCTGTGCTCCTCTTTCTTCTAACCTGTCTGTCTTCCCTAATTTCTTCCATATGTTTCCATTTCTAGGACTTTACCTCAGCCCGAATTTGTTACTAGACATGCTTCTTGGATTTCAGGTGTCACATAAACCAAAAGACATTTGAGAAAAATACAAACTATGTGAGACACAGGTGACTCAGCGAGATAAATTAGGGGAGTAGTACATCAGTAGACACCACCTCTGTAATACATCATAGCTGCAGAACTGTTATGCTGCTGTTTCCTGGGAGACATCTGTAGGGAGTTAGTTCCCTGTTTCTCTGTCCCCCTCTCTATCATTCAGTGCATATCTCGGAGGCCCTCTGCAAAGTGTTCTGAAGAAATTGTGAAGCTTCTAGGTTATTATCCACGGTGAATCTGGTCAAATGTATACGACATGACTCTACTACCAAAGGGAATATTCTCATGAAGGTCTAAGGAACCTGATGGCTAAAGGAGTCACGAGTGAGTGTATGTCCACCATTCTGTGTGCCCTTTCCTATGTATGTTCCTCCAAAATGCATTTAGGTTCATGAGGCATGCATATGAGAGTGCTGGTTCCTTAAAAAAACCCCAAACATTTGCTGGAGTGGGTGAGATATATTCAGATGTTACCAATAGCTCTGCATCACAAATCACCTTCACATTTATCTCTAACATTACCTTCCGTAAGCAACTTCTGTAAGGGGACATAATTGACTATGTGAGAAGTAGAATAAAAAATTTTTCACAGCTGTTTGAGTAATATGAGGTTCCACCTATACATATGACCATTGCTACAGGCACATAGCAATTTAAAGGTATACTGGATTACTGCTGTTTGCTCATAAAGACCAAGAAACAGGTTTTTCCCACCCAGATATATGATCTGAGGCCATCATCTTCCTCTGACTCACTGAAGTCTTTTCCCTGTAAACAGAATGTGCAAGTTCTTCTAGATGTACAAAAATTCTCTTGTGTGGTAACCTTGTCTTTCTGATTTTATTAAGGTTAAACCAGCAACGGAATTACAAAGGGATTTCTCTCTTCATATTAGACTGGCAGGAATGACAGAACAACATTTCCTTTTTAATTTTTTTTTTTCCTTTTGGTTTTCCACCATTTCATAGAGTACACTCAGCTTCCTGGAGATACCTGAAAATGTTGTGTTGCTAATTTCCTGCTTCTGTTTGGACTCATTTTTCTCTCCCTGCTTTCTGTGGCATGTTCTGGTTTTATATCAGGAACTACTGCTGCTAATCAAGCCATTTCTTGCAGATCATCTTGAAGCCTTATTTACATCTGCATATTTGTAAGTACCTACTGCAGGGAGAAGGCAATGAAGAGAGTACTACAGTAGCAATGCATTCCTGGTCTTACTGAGAAACAGTCTGAGTGTCTGAGTCGATCCCATTCACTCTCCCTAAGGTATGAAATAATACAACCACTAGGGAACAATTCTATGCTGTGAAGTGAGGGGTGACCTTGCAGCAGAAGAGGCCCTGAAGGTAGACTCTGTGTTGCCACTGCAGTGCCTGATAACCTGCCATGACTAGTCTTCTTCTTCAGGAGAGGCCTGACAATGCCTGAATCCCTACTCTCTCTGAACTCCACCATTCATCTATGCTTATGTTTCGTCTGCCCTGGCAGGAAACTGAACAATTTTTGACAATAGAATATTGAGAGCTGGCTGCAGAGAATACAAATAAATCACTCCCCTGGCTTTACAATCCCAAGTCAGACTTGGCATTGAAGAAGGCAATGGCTTTATCCTCAGGGAGTGCACATTACTGGTTGATGACTCACCAGGGACCCATTTCTACAGCTTGCATCAGGGCCACAAAATAATTGTGTCACAAAACCAGAGAAAACTGTAAGTGACAGAGACTGATTCTACCTAAGCCATATGAAGAATTCTTTTGTAATCCCTTTCCTCTGCAAGCCAGTTTTGGGCCAGTCAGAGGAAATTTCACTAGAAACTAGCATTGTTTCACTCATTTTTCAGATGAGTACATATGAGTACAGAGCTCTTCTCAGCTGTGACATTTCAAAAATGTCTTGGTGTTCCCTCACAAAAAGCTGTCAACTGCTGGAGCTCTCTTGGATGATAGGCAGCTTGCTTCAAGTTCACCTGAGAGTGTCTGCACAGTCACTGACCACAGCTCAGTGGTCACACACATTGAGGGTCTTCTTTGTTTACGTGAGGACCTAGGTTCGAGGGTGTATGAGTGGTCCTTGGAACTCCACAGGAGTAGTCCCATAAAGTGAAATGGCAGCAGGCACCATCACCTGCTGGAGTACTGCAGACTCACAGGGTTTTGCCTGTAATGTCATCTGTCTCCCTCTCTCCATTGGGTTCTGCTCAACTTTCTGATATATCTGGGTGTCAGAAAAGTTATCTGCCATTCCACAGCTATGTGTCTTGATGCCATTTGTGTAAATGCTTTTCTCTCAGTGCATTGGGGTGACTAGAGAAGATTCGCTTTTCTATTCTGGAGCTGAAGGTAATAAAGAGATGTAATTTCTGTCTGCACTGCAAAATAAAAAAAAAGTCTCACCTGTTAATTCCAGCTTCTGGAAGGTAACCTTGTATTCAGGGCCAGATCCATTTCTGAATGGCAGCACCCCATTTACAGTCTTTTGCTGCCAGGAATTTGCTTTCAGCTTCAGCCAGTGGGGTAGTGCAAACAAGCATAAGAAAAAGTCACCACAAGGAAACATTCAGCTGAATAACATTAGAGACGCCCAAAGTTCAGCATTCGGGAATAGAAACCGAAACAAATGTAAGGCTAATAAAGGCACATCCAATGGCCAAGAGGTGACACACAAAACCAGAAACATCCATGGCTGCTGTCAGTGGCAGAGGTAAGTAAATTTATGTGAAATGTAGGCCTATTTCTCCATATTCAAATGTAGATATTTACTGTAGTTGTATCTAAGAAACTGGAGAGTAGGGAAAAATGTGTTGTGTTGGCACATGAGGATACACAGGAGACACTTGTGGATATGTGTATTATCTCTTTGAATGCATTATCGTATATTGAGTCTTAGGTCCAGCTTCAAAATATTAATATAATTTTGTTAACCTTAATGTGGAAGAAAGAATTCAAAATCCAAAAGAACTTTTAATGTGAAAGAGATCTGAAAAGCAATTAAGAATGGAGCAAATTAGTTAGCTTATCTACTCACTTATTTTATTTTCATTGTGATAAACAACTAGAATATTCTTCTTAAAGAATCGGGGCAACATGGCTGTGCAAAGAGTTGATCATGTCTCTGTTGATGTGGAAGACTATTTATTTCTGCTGAAATGCAATTTGACTCTGTATATTTCATAATTTCTCATCTTAAAGACCTAAGCTGTGGAAAATTGCCTTTAGTATCTCAATTCTAAGTAAATTATTTTTATTATATTATATATTATATGTAAAATAAAAATTAATTATTTTAAATTTTAATTCTATATAAAATTTATGTATAAATTTGTAAAGGGAAATAAATTTCAATTAATTAATATATTAAATAAAATTACGGTTCCTCGATCCTTAATTTCACTATAGATGGATTTTTACAAAATAAATAGGTAGCCTTGATCACCTGCAAGTGATCAAGTGTTTTTCTCTACACTCTCAGCTGGGAAGGGATCAATGAGTCATGGGGTCAAACTTGCCTGCTACCATGAGAGGCAAAATGTGTAAAATCAGGCAGCTCTGTGGTGCTCCCCCTTGGGTATTTGTTAGTCAGAAATCATCCTCCTTTCCTCACTATATTTTTTCCTTGACACTTATATTTTTCTAGCTTTTGAAACGGTTTCATAATAAGTAAGGAAGGGATTGTTGGTTGCGAAAATGTTTTTTGTCTAGACTGACATTATGAGTTACAATAGGAAAATAGCTCAAGTTTTGCCTGCCTAGTAGAAGTGGTTTGGAAGATTTAAAGGGATAAGAGATTTGATTCTGCTCCTTGATTAGTCAGAGAAAAACAGATGCAGTACTGCTGAAATCAGTGAAGTTAAACTCGAGTGTTTACACAATCAACCCTAATGTGTTAAACTGAGCAAGGGTTCAGGTAGAGTATAGTTTAAACAGCCATCAAGTTCAACTCCCAGGTAGGAATCCACCCCTCCTGCATTCCAGAGTGCTTATTCTGCTGTGCAGACATTACTTATTAAGTCCTTTTAGAGAAAAGAGATTTGGCAGGGAGTGTATAGACTGAAAGGGGTCTGGGGAGAAAGTGTAGAGGAAATTTTGTTTTCTGATCTGCTATCCTCAGTGACTTACAAATCTTTTCCATATAGATCCTGCATCCAGAAAGAAAAACCAAGGGTAAGAGATGTCATCTATCACTGTGTGCTGTTTGAGCTCCATGGTGATTTCCAGAGACAGCCTTGTGCCTTGTTTTCCTCTTAACATCCCTTTCCCCAATCTTCCTTTTCCATTTTCTTACTGCTTTGACTGGTGCTGATCCCTGAGTGGTGATGGGGCTGCTTATGCACCCAACAGTTCTCAACAAAGTGCTGTGGGTGTTCTGGAGTCTTCATCAAATTCCAGATTTAGATCATTAGATTGTGACATTCTTCAAGCTGCTCATTTGTGATGGGAAAGGCTGAAAGTGGGAGGCTTGACTGATGCTGAGAGCAGGTAGTGCACAACAGGACCAAACACTGTTGAAGAGCCAGGATCACAGTACTGCTGGTACTTCTGTTGCAGGTGGAAGATACAGCCAAAAGACTTCAAAAGAAATTATTTGCCTGGCCAACATCCACAGGTGGTGTACCTGCTCTATGAAATCAGGTGGAGAAATGGTTCCATCTGGAGGAACTGGTTCTCAAACAATCGTAACCAACATGCTGAAGTCAACTTCTTGGAAAATTGCTTCAGTGATGTGCCACCAGCTCCTTGTTCCATCACCTGGTTCCTTTCAACTAGTCCCTGTGGAAAATGCTCCAGGAGAATTCTGGAGTTCCTGAGGACACATCGTAATGTGACCTTGGAAATATACGCAGCCAAGCTGTTCAGGCACCAGGATATACGCAACCGGCAAGGTCTCTGCAACCTGGTGATGAATGGAGTCACTATACATATCATGAATCTTGCAGGTAACCCAGCTACTCTTTGGCGGCTTTGTCTAGCTGTGGATTGAAAGTTTTGGGACTATGTGCACTCTCAGTTTGTAATAGAGGTGATGACTGGTATTGTGGAGGACTAGTGAGTGCAAAAATGTCACTCTGTTCTGCCTTATTTTTTCCCCAGTCCTATACAGCAGCAGGACTGACCTGGTCATTTCCTCTTGCCAAATCTGAACATGGAGAGTTAGGGCTTTCTCTAGCCATCCACACCTCCCTTACATGCAGTGAAAAATCCTGGGCTTAAGACAGAACCTGCCCCTCCTAGCATATATATGCAGATCAGCTTGCCAGCTGCAGCCAGTAATTGCTTTCCCTTGATAGAGACTTTCAGATGATGCATCACAGAGAATATGTCCTGCACGTGTGCCTTTTTGTGTGTATATCTTGCTTGCCTGTTGATGTTTGGCTGTACAGATAGTCCGGACAAGCAGCTCACAGAAAGGAATGTACATTTGAAGAGACGAACCTCACACGCCTGTCTGGACACTTACTACTGGAGTGTGCAGCTATTAAATCCACCAGGTCTAATGCATTCTTAAAGGACACTGCTTATCTTGTGGAACCTATCTCTGGGATTATACCACCAGAGCACTGACAGAAGCTTTGGCCACCCTGTTAACACTAAGATCATTCTGAAGCTGATAAATGTTGGAGTGTTCACTCCAGGTTTTCCCTGATCATTGAGATAAGTGTGCTGGTTTAAAGGTAAACCAGCAGGGGAAATGAACTCAACTCAAAAGAGAGATTATAAGTCAGAATAACAATTTAATAAAATAATACAATAAGTACAATTATACAGACAAACAATTGGTTTTAACCCACAAACCCCAAATGTATAACCCAGCGCCCTGGGGCATGAACAGAGTGGTGTTTCTTTGGGCCTCCTGAGTCCAAAGGAAAAGGAGAGGGAAAAACCTGTTGGTGAGAGTGCTGTTGCAGTCTGGTCAAGAGTGGTGATTGCAGTCCGGTCGAGAGTGATGGTTGCAGTCTGGTTGAAAAGTGGTGGCTGCAGTCCAGTCGAGAGTGGTGGTCTGCAGTCTGGTTGAGAGCAGTGGTCTGCAGTCTTCCTCTGGATCCCACCAGTGGTTAAAAAGGTCCCAAGACTCCAAGTTTATATATTCTCCAGTTCAGGCAGGAATGCTCAGTACTTCCCTCAGGGCAGGGGGTTCCTTATTGGGTGTGAGGACTCCTATCTCACAGGCCTCTTAGCACCTAGTTTATAGCCTGAGGAGTCAGGCTCTATGTGCAGATAGTGTAAATGGTTCATTGATAACAGTTTCTGGGAAATGGCTCGGAAGGCTATAGAATACACAGTTTTGGGTTACACCCATACTATGATGAACTGGTCTCAGCTGTCCTAACTAGGACAATAAGTCCCTTTTCAGTCCTTCCCCTTGCTGATTCCTTCTCTCTTGGCAAATGTGCTCTGGTTTTATGCCTTGATGTGCTATTCTTGATAGGGGCTGTCCTAGCCACCACAGTGATTTCGCTGTCTGGCTATTCTTTTTTAGACATATTTCTGGTTTTGGAGTTTTGGTTCCCCTTTCCACTAACTTACTTGTGTATTTAATTGTGTAATCCCTTGCATGAATATCTTTCTCCTGCCCTTTACTGTAGTCTTACTGAAAAACAAGTGACAAACTGACATGTTAATGAAGAAAGAGCTGGCCATCTTTTCATCAAGAGTGACTGGATATCTCTCTTCCTAGATTACAGTTACTGCTGGAAAAGATTTGTTGCATACCAACATGGAGAAGATGATTATTGGCCCCAGAACTTCGCTGCATACATCTTTCTGAATTGGAGAGAGCTTGGTCATATCTTTTTGGTTAGTAGACACCTGAAGAACACACTGAAAGCAAAAATTAATGCAAAGTCCCAAGCAAAGGAGGTTTGGCAATGGTGTTAGCAGAAACGATAATATTAAAAATAAGCATGGGCTTGATGCTGCATAAGTAGAGGGCCCAGCAACAAGAGACTGCCGAGGACTATGCCACTACACTGTGCCTATGTCACTGGGAGTAGAGATTTAGCAGTACTCTCAGGTTTTTTACTAAGGAAAGGGTACATTATTTCAACCCTTTACATGGACCAGCTGCCAATTAATTAGCTTGCAGCTCGCTGGAGCTATTTGACCCCAAAAGCTTCTTCAGCTGTGTAATCATGATTCAAGCACTCTCTTTTTGCTTCTCGGAATAGAGCCACTGATTTTAGCTAAGTTCTGAGCAAGTTTAAAAGCCTGGATTAGTGGATTTGCTTTCAGGATCAGAGTTTATATATAAGAGTATCATGTGACTGAGATCCACATTCCCTGTTTTTTGTAATCCATACAACTGCAGAAGTTATTTGTACAGCCTGATATCCTACTACATAAGAAAGAGAAGGCGGTCTATTGAACAGGTCTGTTGAGCTCCAGTCCTAGTCTTCTAGGACTCACCCACTTCCTGGCTCACCCACTCTTTGTGGAGCAAGCCAGTTCTCCCTTGAACTGGTCCCTCTATGCAGAATGGATGGCAGGAGATGGAGGAAGGGATGCACACAACTGCATTATACAGGCAGGAGCTTACAGTCACACACACAAAACTAACCTGTATGTAGGATGCTATAAGCACCTGAGGACGCTATAAACTTCCCGAATGAAGAAAAAGTACACTTTAGACTTCATTTCAATTCCATCCACCCCAAACTTTACATAGGACTTTTAATACCTCAAGACCTGACCTTTATAATTCTTGTCTGAATAAGACATTCAGGTGACAGGATACACGCTCAGTGGCAATATCCAGTCAATCATCTGATCTAACAAAGTAGTTAATGCAATGTAATGGTTTAGGAGACCTTTTTCCCTTGGCTTTCAGTCTTTCTGAGTCTCCTAATGCCTGAAATGATTAAATAATTTAGCATCTTACACACAATCAAATGCATAGTGTGATGCTGAACAAAGCTCTCTGCTTGTGAGTACTGACAAACTACAGCTGACTCAGCACAGTTCCCTGTGCAGCAGTACAAGGTGAACATGCCCTTCAAGTCCAGGTTTTAAAGAGCCAGCTAACAAATTACCTGTCCCTCCCATGCAAGCCTTGTTGATTACTGGCCAGTCCTGGTGGCTAGGGAGTTTGCACTGGGACACATGCTGAAAGTCGGGCACTCTCTCAACTGCTTTGCTGTCTCAGGAAAATACAAGCCACCCCTAAAATGAAGGTGAATATGGCCCATTATCAGTAGTTCTGCTAACTACCAACCCTCCACAGAAGGAATGGGAAGGTCTATGTGTTCAGCCCTTTTGAAAATCCAGTCCTGTTTTACTAATTACGCCGAGGTGTAATGAGGTGAGCGAGTTCCAGGCACGTGCTCCAGAGAAGCACAGACTGTTGTGTGAAGTCCTGGCCTCCCTGGGAGAAGAAGGACACTGAGGAACCAGAGAGGGTTTGATGGAATACCCCTTCAAAGGGCAGGGGGCTGGAGCACTTGCCCTACGAAGAGAGACTGAGGGAACTGGCTTTGCCAGAGGCAAAGAAAAGAAGGCTAAGTGGGATCTAACTGCAGTTTTCCACTACATAAAGGCAGTAAAAACGTAGCTAAACTCTCCTCAAAGATGCACAGAGGAAATATGAGGTAACATGCACAGACTGCAAAAAGGGAAATTCCAACTGGATAGAAGGAAAAAGTCTCCCCTGAGAAAGGTGCTGTACTGGAACCCAGAGAGGCTGGCAGACCTCCTTCCCTGGGGACACTGAGAGCTTTCCTTTGAGCTGCCAGATCCAGCTTTGGAGTTAGCCATGATGGAAATATGCTGTTGGACTAGGGACCTCAGGAGGGCCTTTCTAACCCCTGAAAAATCTGTCTTTTCACAGGAGCTAGCTCCATTTCCCCTGGATTCAACTATGCAATCTGCCACCTTTTAAATGCTTCTGTTTCTAAATGGTCTGTCTTTCTAGGAGGTGTGTACATGGCACAGTAAATTATGAGGTGCTACCCTGTTGCCTGGAAAACTATATCCCAAAGGAGACTATCTAAAATACTGAAGGAAGATCAGGGTGATTGATTTCTTGGACTAGATACTGTATTTTCAAATTCTATATTATGTTGAAGAGACAACTTAAGCTTTTGGCATCTGATTTTTAATGTTCAAGTTTCTTTCTTCCTACTAGGGTCTTCCTCCATTGCTGCCATACTGAATACTAATAAGCATCACCACCATGCTTTCAAGCTTGTTTTGTGCATCAGTAACAGACCAGAAAAGCCACTGCCCAGCAATCATTTCTGCTGCAGCCTTGATGAGTTTCATCCTGCCACCAGAGAAGGCTCTTATCACTGTATGGAGATTGTTAAGTACTGGACAGAGCAGAAGGAGCACATGAGAAGCCATCAGGACGTTCAGATGATGCAGACAGGCATCCAGGGCACAGTTCTCTGGGTCTTTATAAGACTTCCTGAAAGTCCAGTGGGGATGGAGACCATGCCCCGTAATCAGATATTTCACATATGCTGATTCTGCAGTCAGATTCTGCGAGAACCCTCTTGAGATGCCAGCAAGCAACATTTTTCATGAATACGTGTTTGTATGGTTCTGCAAATACTTCAGGCTATTACAGTATTTATGCAATTCTGTAATAATATCTCACTTTAAGTTTTTATTCTCCCTACATTTATGACTGTAAAACCAGTAGAATAAAAGGAAAAAATATCAACCCTATGGAAACTTTGCTTTTCTTGTTCAGTTCCTGGATACACATCCCTCCCTTGTAATTCCACACTCTGGAGACCTAGCTGTTCATTGCAAACTGGGATAACAAGGTAAAAAATCTCTGCTTTTTCAGCTGGAAACACTGAGTGCAATCGTGAAGTAGGAGATATTGAAAGCTCTGAGCTATCTGTACAAGCAGAAGGCAAAAAGAAGATACAGGTGTGCTGGGTCTTGCAGCACTTTTCAATTTGCACTGCAAATAATGTAGAACATCTGAATGAATCATGTTGGGAGCTCCATGTTTCATAATTCCCAACCCCTCCAAGCAGGAGGCCCATTGTGTGATCCCACTGGGGAATGTGCTGGTGCTGGGATTTGCAACATGCAGGCACAATGATTTGAAGAGTAAGGCAGGGCCTGGAGGGAACCATGCCTATCTCTTCCAGTTTATCAGTGCTTATAGCATCCTTTGGCCATGCCAAAATCTCCAGATGTTTAGCGGACAGTCAAGACAGCCAGGAAAGCTGCTGGCTGAGGAAACAGCTTCAGTCCCTGCAGTATGAGAGTATACCTAAGGCTGAGCACAACTGGTGGGGAGTGACTCCTGCATTAAGCACATAAAATAACTCCAAGCAGTGTTGTCCTAGTTAGGACAGCTGAGACCAGTTCATCATGGTATGGGTGTAACCCAAAACTGTGTATTCTATAGCCTTCCATGCCATTTCCCAGAAATTGTTAGCAGTAGAGGCCTGTAGATGTTCCTGTCCTCATACCCTTTTATGGAATTCCCGCTCTGAGGGAAGGACTGAGCATCCTCATACCCTTTATGGAAAATCCCCACTCTGAGGGAAGGAACTGAGCATTCCCTACCCTGAACTGAAGAATATATAAACTTGGAAGTTTTGGAACTCTTTTTACCACTCGTGGATCCAGAGGAAAGACCTGCAAAGCTCTACGCTACTCAACCAGACTGCAGATCACCGCTCTCAACTGGACTGCAACCACCAGTTTTGACCAGACTGCAACAGTTCTCCCACCAGCAGGTTTTTTCCCCTCTCCCTTTACTTTGGGGGGGGCCCAAGAAACACCACTTTGTTCATGCCCCAGGGTGCTGGGTTATACATTTGGGGTTTGTGGGTTAAAACCAAATTGCTTGTCTGTATAATCGTACTTATTGTATTATTTTATTAAATTGTTATTCTGACTTATAATTTCTCTTTTGGGTTGAGTTCATTTCCCCTGCTGGTTTACCTTTAAACCAGCACAAGTGTGTATAGCACAGCTAAAGTATTTTTCCTCCTGTACAGGACCTCATGCTGGATGTCACATGCTGTCTTTCTGGTCATTATGGTGTTTACTCTTTGTTTCCTTAGAGAGAAATCAAATCACTTGTTCGATGTGTAGTTGAGTACAGCAGGGTCCATAACCATTCATGCTCAGGGCTCAGGCCTTGCCCACTAAAGGCAGGAGGACAAACTTCCTGTGGTCTGGAAGCTTGCCTGTTCCAAGTCAGCCCAGTGAAATTTTTCACACCAGTTTTGTCTGCCAGAGTGTATTCGCAATCTGCTGTATCTCTGCTGTGCTCCTACTGGCATGTAAGGGCCTAGGGGTGGGTCTACCACACTATTAGCCCATAAAGGTAACCACAGAAGGCAGCTGGTCTGCTCTCATTCTCTTCTGTCCCTCTGGACCGGTATAAACATTGTGCCAACTTGTAGGGTAGGATAGTTCTTAACTGTAAGCTAATAAGAAGATTATAGTGTGGAGACATCAACATCCTCCCTGCCCTGGAACTTGGGTGCATTCACCCATGTGAAGAGACAAGCCCCTTGTAGGCAGGAAGATTACCTCTCTCAATATCAGCCCCATGCCTTTAAAAGCCCCAGCAGTCCTTTGGCTGGGATGGTTAATTGTAACAATGCCAAAGCAGCAACAACAATGGAGTTTTAGCTATATCTGATGCGTGTTTGAAAGCGTGGGGGGAAACCTGCGTATCACAAAAATGTATGAGATTTATAAAACAAAGGTAGCCTTCAAAATACTTGCCAACCTTTGGTGCCTCCCCTTCTGTTCTGACCTCTGGTCTTGCAGCAACCCACTTTCTCCTTCCCCTTCAGAGGCTCTGCTCATCATCACTGGCTATGTCTGAACAAGTGGTCTCTTCTCTGCCAAATTCCTCCAATGTTTCTTCTATGAACCAAATCTGACTTCCATTTCTGCGAATATTTAGTACATATGTGATTAAATAATGAAATTTCTGCTCATAGGAACACTAAAGAGTCAGCACCAGGGAGAGGAGAAAAAAACTACTCGAACCAGAGGATAATGCTGGACATGAATACATCCAGGCTGAAACCCCCCCTGAAGGGACAAGTAGCAGGGGACTGGACTCCATGACCCTGAAGACCCTTTCTATCCTGACTTCCAAGTATCAGCATATGGGAGAGAAAGAGAAAGCAAGTGGGGGGAAGACATGCTTGTGTTTGCAAGGGTCTGGAGTGTGTTTTGGCATTGTTTCATGATTATCTGTTTGTTATGTTGCAAAGTCCAAGGGCACTGTGCACTGAGCTGGAGTAATGCTGTGTGCAGCTGTGGGAATGATGCAGTGTCCTACTCTTCAGTGGGCATGTTCTGGGTGTTGTTGAGAGCTGGACTTCAGGAGCTGTTTCCAGCTAGGAACAACATTCCTCCAGCCAACACCCTCATAAGGGGTGCCATAGGGGTGTCCAAGGAGATGGCAGCCATGCCCAGTTTCCCATGCTGTACCAATAGCCATCCCATCCCACTTGTCCTGTTTCGTCTGTTATCAAAAACCAATCCTGTACAGCTATTCAGATGTGCCTGTGCCTTGTTTATTACTGCAAACTGTGGGCAGATGAACCAAGTAAGACTGGGGCTAGTACCATATGCCTCTGCTCTGGCTGATCCCCACAGTCAGGGGAGGAAACTTCCTCCCAGAAATCACAAGCCCCCATTTCCCACACCTCGGGTGACTGGGGCCTTGAGGTATATTTGCCACAGTCCTCTTGAGATGTTACTTTCTGCCCAGGTACATATAAAGGAAGGAGACACCAAGAATAGCACAGCCACTACCTCCATAAGGGATAGGCTGTAAAGATAAGTGTATAAGCATCAGTGAAATGTTCACTATATACCCAGTCTGCAAAGAAAGTAAAATACCTTAGGTTGAAAAAATAATGATACTACATAAAAATCATCCCCTAGGGAGTTATTCTTGGCATAGACACCTAAAGCATTTGAGGTTTAATTACTTTATAATGCCAAATTAAAGAATATCTTGTAACAAATAATATGAAGTGGTATTTGAGAACAGAAAAAGTGTGGTTAAAAAATCTCTAGCAGAAGAACTAAATTCCTATAGCTGAATCACATGGATTAGCTGAACAGTCCACTCTGAATTTAATCTGCTTTAGATTCAGAAGAATCTAAACCTAGGATGTATTCTGAATGCAGTTTGTGTTTCTCTGCATGTGCTCATTGCATTTAATCTCCTACTGCACAGTGTCACCAATTGTCATGTTTCAACAAGTATCTTCAACTCAGTGTTAGTCAGCCTTTAAGCAAAAGCCAGCTGCTGGATTTTCTAAACTGCTCTTTTAGAAAATGCTACTTTTGCTGGTAGCTCTCCAACAACTTCACAGAGAAGGACAACAGTGTTGTACAGGCTAATACCGAAAGTTGAAAGATAGAGATCCTTTTTACGTATCTACTTCTCTTCCCGTTTTGTGAAGTATATTGGGTCAGCATTCTGTGTCCACTTAGGTCAATTACGAGTAATGAATGGGGACGATAGGCTTGCCAACAATGAAGGAAGCATCTCAAATAACTTTTGCATTTACATCACAGCTTTTGGGTGGTATTCCAAAGTAACCGGAACACTTTATCTGCCTTGATCTGCTGGGTGACATTGTTGCCAATTCAAAATTACAAGTAAAAAAATAAAGACAGTTTAATAGGATAGTGCCAGGTTGTCCCTGATGACATGTCAATCCTTTGGGTCAAATTTTTCTTCCCTCACTTACATGGTACCAAAATAATGACAAAATTAGATGCTCATTTGTAAGACCTTTATTTATATAAATAATATGCACCATATCAAACAAATATACAACACCATGTTTGCAAATTAATGCCTTGCAAAGAACTCTCATTGCTATTCCTGGTCGAAATTTCTCAAGCTGAGAGTGCCTCAGGAGCCTGAAGTTGTAGGAAGCTTGTGATGCACCCAGTTGTGACCTCTCCTAGCAGGAGAAGGCACTGTGGGAGCAGGGCTCTCCACTGTCCTCCTGCAGCTGGCCTGTCACCAGAAGAGGTGTTCTGAGGAGCAACCCAGGAGCCTTCAGCCTTACCCAGAAAGAGGAACAGGATGGAGTAGAGAACTTGCAACCATTACAAAGGAAATGACAGAGCAAACCCAGAGTGTGGGACACACTAGCCTTGGCAAAGCCTAAATACGTTAGACTGCAGAGGACAATCCACCTGTAATTTAGGTGGTGAGCAGTCATGTACTGGGAACCGCTATCTTCAGCTTGTACAGGCTGTCCACCAGATCAGGTGCTAAGGGGGTCCCCTAGTGGAAACATAGTGATTGCCAGGCAGGAGGATAGTTTGACTTTTGCTGCTACAGAAGGTATCTGTCTACAGACTATAGAGCTTTGCTTAAGCCACGTGTTTTTTCTGGTCATTTCTCAGTACAGTCACCAACTAGACATAGCTGGCCACATTACGGGCAGTAAAAGGTGAAAAACCAGAAGACTGTGGGACTGTAAAGGTGCCTCCAGCAGAGGACAGTTGGCTAGGGAGGGAGCATATTGCACATCTGATCTAGATGGAAATGCTTAGGGGATGAAATGTATTCCACATAGTGAGAGGAGTGGTGCTCTCACTCACTCTCATGAGAAAACCTGCTGGCTTCCAGTGAGGAAAGATGAGCTACCTGGGCTGTCCAGGACTGACTTCAATACTCTCAGCTGCACTTCCCAGTAACTGGCCAACTTTGCTGTTAGCACATAGGCTATATCACTTCAGTGGTGATGGTTTTTAACTTCCTACCCACATTCAGAAGGACAAATAAACCATTTCAGAGGGGAGGACACAGAGCAGCTCAGTGTAGTGCAGCTCTAAGAGCCAAGAGACATGCTCCCTGAAGCCCTCATGAAACATGTAGATCAGTGCAGTGCCAGTGAGAACACAGCCATACAAATGCCTATGCAGGCTGTCTGCTCCCACTTGGGCAAGGCTAAATCCAGAACTACATTTAATGGACCACCTGAATTAGCTCTGCAGGGACCGAGGGAGGGCAAATTGCTCTCTGGAACTGCAGTCCTGGCTATTCCCAGCTAGCAATGGATAAGGTGTGATCCTCGGGAATGTGTCTTCAGAAGACAGCCTAATTCTCCTTGGAATTAAAAAGTAAGGATAGTCTTACCTCTAGACACAGAGCTGAAAGGAAGAGAGATGTAAAGAGAGAAGAAGGGAAAGATTTGTTGTAAGAGAGAGAGTTGGAAATCAAAGAACAAATGTTTGTGAAGTCTCCTGGTTGCTGATGACTTTTACTTCAAAGTCCCAGAGTTTTAAAGGCATCTCGTAAATCATCTACTTCGTACAGTGGCTGCAGGACAAAATATAAGTGCTAGGTCAGTTGTCAAGTGAGCAGGAACCTATGAAGATGGAGAAGGAATGGCAGGAGATGGGATGAGAGGTGGCAGAAGAGGAAGAGAATGAGGAGAGGAGAGATGAATGAAGTTGGGGAAAAAGGCATGAGGGACATGGAAGATGAAGACAAATAAATGAATGAAATATCAGGTATGGGCAGTAAGAGCTGAGAGGAACTGTAGTGAGAAAAAGAGGAATAAGCTGAGGGAAGAGGCACCAGAAGAAGGAGAATTGGCACTCACCAGGAGGATCCGTCGAAGTTTCCTGGAGAGATGGACAGAATTTTCATGCAGCCCTTCCCAGCCTTTGAATGTCTGTTCCCTGTTCTCCACAAATGTGTTCCAGCAGTAGAAGAAATCTGTGCAAGGCAAAGGGAAGTTACGGGGTGCTCAAGAGGACACTGACCTCTCCTAGGATCACTAAATCATCACACACTGCATCATCTTCTGTGGTTCCTTGTCCTGCCTTCTCCCACCCTCCTGGGTCTCCCTAACCCCCCATAGACCTCCATAATCTTTTTCTTGCCTGCACATCTCACCTTTGAAGGTCATGATGGCAATTTGTGCTCCCGCCTTGTGCAGGCGTCTCAGCCCCTCAGGCTCTGCCTTGCGGTCCTCACAGAAGTAGAGGCGGGCCGTGAAGATGCGGAGGGTCAGGTTGGGGTAGGAGCGCAGGAAGTTGGCCACGTGCTGGGCACAGTCATAACAGGGGCTCCAGGAGGTGAACCAGGTGATACGGTAGCAGCGGCCGGGGTCCAGGTCCCAGGCTGCAATGTAGCGCAGGAAGAGCACCTCCACGTGACAGCCCATCTTCATGAAACAGGGAGAGGGACAAGGTGTGAGGTGGCGGGGAGGGAGAAGGGTGTAAGAGGGGTGAGGTGTGAGCAGGATGGGGTGTGAGGGGAGGAGAAACACGATGGGGGGCACGTTCGAGGGTCAGCTCACAGGGGGAGAAGGCACAGTGGTACGTAAGTGGAAGATTGGCTAGAGAAGCACAGGAGCACACTGATGTGAAGGGATGTACAAGAGGAATATGTGGGAGCTAAGCAGAAAAGTAGATAGACTGGTAAAGCAGGAGGGAGTATGGATGTCTTGCCTCGTGACACACTTGGTGGGTAGCACAAAGCAGAGGTTTGCCTGAAGGCTGCATCCCCCAAACAGCGTGTACTGGTACAGCATCCACACTTGTGGACACGTGAACCAGTGCCTGCATTGCTGTCACAGCCTTCCTTTGCCCCAGGCAAACTGGAGCTGCGTGCACCTCAGTATGGATACAAGAACAGGATGACAGGATGTTCCCCATACCTGGTTGCGCAGGTATCCAAAGTCCAGGGAGCACGATGTAGCACTGTCACGGCGCTTTACAACATAGCAGAGGTAGGTTTCTCGTCGGCCCTTGGCCCAGCGCAGGTTCTTGAAGTTGTAGAGGAAGAGTTTCCTTTTCATCAGGAGGCTGCAGCAGAAGACCAGAAAGAATTTACATTAGCCCCACCCTGGAGCCAACAGTTTACCATGTCTATGTTCAGGGCTCAGCGCCAAAAATATCCTTCTCATATCCAGGCCTCTCAGTACGAGAAGAGTGTCAGTAATTTGCATGAAATGTGGTAAGGAAAGGATGCAGACCTGACTGTGGGGATGAAGCAGGTGACCTTGTGAGTGGAAACAGTAAGTGAATTAGTAGTGATTAGTCAAACAGCAACTATGGCTGAGTAGAGTGTGAAAATATCTGAAAATATCCAGAAGATGGACACCAATGAGGGAGAAGGATGAAGGTGCCTGAGAAGACCTGTGAAGTTAAGAGGGTCTAGAGTACAGTCATCAAGAAATATTATTTTTGCTATATGAAACCCTGAAAAACCACTGGGGAAAGAGATGGATCAAATTAAAACCTCTTCAGAGAAGTATGGGCTGAATATCTTCCAAGCATTGTCCAGGGCATTGTGCAGGGCTATGGGTTAGGGGGTCAGGTAAGATGCCATATACTAGTGGATGGAATGCATAATGGGTAGGCATGCTGACACCTCTCCAGAAACAAGTACCATTTCCACATTAGTCAAACACCAAAACTGGTGTGGGCCTGCTCCTGTGCCCAGGGATCCTGTGCTGGAGAGGCAGCAGGAGCATGGGGAGGGTAAGGTAGTCATGAGCCATATCTAACAGCCTCCGTGTCAAGTGGAGGCACATAGGCAGCTGTGTTCACTGAGGTGAGATGCTCACCTCCCCCGCAGCAATGCAAAACAGAAGTGAACAGGTTAAAAATAATCATGTCCTTTGTCATCTTTTCCCTCTGACAAGTTGATGTTCAGTAGGGAGATGGGGTAAGTTTAAGAGATACCCAGCTGGGTTTTCTGGAAAGTCTCCAGTGAGGTGGAGAAAAGGGGAATCTGGGTTTGTTAGGAATTTAAAACAGATTTAAATCTGAGAGTCTAAGCACATATATATACCTTTCTTCTGTTTGCCAGTGTTACCATAACATTTGACCACTGCAGAGCACTTAATCTCCAGCTAACAAGCATCCTCTCTGCGTCTCCAGGAGCTTCTGTCCCTGTGCACCCTCACACCTGGCCACTGTGTCACAGGTGCTCATTCATATAGTCATGCACATCCTCTTGCATTTTGTTACCTAGTGCAAGTGCTTTGCTCTCCTGTCACACTCCCTATTGCACCTCACCCCACATCAGAGACACATTCTTCCCTCAGGCACCCTTGTGACCCTGATTGTCCCACAGATAGGCAAGGGACCTGCACACGTGCTCTTTCCTGCCACTGTCAGCCTCACTTGCAGTGCAAAAATACCTGTCCTGCTCACTCAGAAAGAGTAGGAGCTCACATACTCTGTCATGCCACTCTTTATACAGATATGCTCCTGGAGAAGCAGATCACATGGGAGTGTGTCTCCTGTCAGGAGAAAGCCCATAGAGAAGACAAGGCTCTGCAGAGCCCTGCACACACTCAAGAGGGCAAAGCATCCCTATTAAGCATTTCATTCAGCCAAACAACAGTCTGAGGCAGTCTTGGAGGTCTGTCCTGTGAGCACTGCCACAGTCCTGCTCTGTTGGGTTTGCAGGTTGTGTCAGGAGTAGAGCACAAACTGATCGCACTCCATTTCATCATCCCTTTCTCTGGCAGTTCACGTTGCATGTGTGTTTGCCATACTCACTGTATGTTCTTCATCATCTTTCTCCCACTTAGAGAAAACCCCACTTCCTACCACCTTAGATTCACTCTATTTCCCTGCCTTTCCCTCATTCATAAGTACAAATACTTATGAATGAACATGTCTGTATATTCCCTAACACACACACACACACACACACACACACACACACACCCCCCACACAACACACACACACACATACACACACATTGATCTCCTCACAAAATTGTCAACCAAGACAAGAGGCTTCTAGCTCTTAGGTATATGTTATTGCAGGGATGTGGAGAAGACTGTCACCCATAACAGAGATGCTGAAGAGGGGACCCCTGTTCGGTGGTGACTTATCCTCAGGTTGTTACAGAAAGGATAGCCCAGACAATTGCACAGGAAACGAGCAGGTGTGATAGGCCAGAAGCTTGCAAAGCTCTTACTCAAGGTGTGCCACAACTGCAGAAAACAGAGCAGAGGCACTGTGCACAACATAATTACTTGCTGAAGAAACATGTAAGCCAGGTGAAAAACAGTTACATTAATGTTGATGTTTCATTAAAACCCACATGGAAAAATGCATTTCATTACATCAAAAACATCAGGGAAAACAGGCTTTCCTTTTTTTTTCTTTTGGTGTAGTTTTGGGCAAAACTATTTGTTTTCAAAATGCTTCTGATTCTTCTTCTAATTGTCCCTGTTCTCACTTCATTCCATTTTTCTCTATTCAATGGTTTTGCCCCTGCAGAGCAACATGTGGATGCAAATAAGAGTGAAGAACAAGAAATGATGCCAAACCACAAAAAAAAAAAAAAAAAGATGATCACTTAGGTTATTTTTCAGTGTCAGATCAAAGTGAAGACAATTTTGGATAACAGAATTTTGAATTACAGAAGAGATTTGCTCAACTAGAAATATTCATTAACATCAGTTCTTTTTCTCTCTTTCCTCTGGAGTTCACCATCCCAGGGTTTTTTTGCCAGGGAGGATTTCAGAATATGGCTGGTACAAGAAGAATAATGAATGAACAGATGTTGTGGGGAGCAACTGAGCAGATGTGCAGTTAGGTATAAACTGCTGGATACACATGCAACTCCTATGGCTATAGCATAGCTCAAGGGAAAGCAGCAAGGACACAGGAGCTGTGATTATACCTGGGCACTGAAGAAGCAGACTGAACAGTGATCTTCTCAAATAAAGATTCTTCAGATTAGAGTGAAGCCCCCCTCAGTGTGTGAATAGTATGCAATTGTGGAGAATAAGTGATAATTAGCTCACAGACTAATTGCAGTGCAAGTAGAGGACTGAAGTGCTTAAGCCACAAATAGGATCTGACCATCCTTCTGTTATCAGTCTTTGTTTCTAGAAAAGAAAAACAATGAAAGGAACAGAGAATAGCCACAAGAAAGAAATGACAGAAAGGGAAAAGAGTACAGGTGGCAGAGAGTCAAAGAGAAAGGACAACAGAGACACAGATGCGAGGTGCAAGAGCAGGATGGAGCAGAGCTTTAAATCAATGACTCAGATGGGAAAGGGAAAAGGATTGTGAGCACCAAACAGAAAGCAAGTTAATTCTAAAAGAAAGACCCTCATCTCTTATATGAGCAAGAAACTAGAGGCACTCATCTTACCTGTCCATGAGTGCCAGGGTCTCTTTCAGGTGATAGGATTACAGGGAGGTTGTCTTGCAGGCTCTGTCCGTGCAGCCCTCTGATCTGATGTACAGAAATGTGGACTGGTCTATGTGTCCCCTCCCCATTCACCCCTATCTAGCCCTTGCCTGCTTTCATCGGGGTGTGGTTGAGGGAGGAGTTAGAAAGGCCTCTGGAGTTGCAGGAGCTGAAGAACAAAGTGTTGAGATGCAAAGGGGCATCAGTTCTGAAAGATGCTCAGCACCCATTGGTCGCCATCCCCCACTGCACTCCCTATTGGGCCCCCTCTGCCTGCAAAATTATTCTGAAATAATATCAATAGCATAACAAGGCAGGAAACATTGTCTAGTGGTTAGAAGGGGGCCTGAGAGTTTGTGTACCACTAACGTGAATGTGGGCAAAACCACACTATCCCTCCAGGCTTCACATCATGCAGCTGTGCAGTGAAGATGATGACCCTGTACTGCTCCACCACAGAGGCAGCTCTGTGCAGTGCCCTGCAACCACCAAGCTGGAAGGAGCTCAGGGAACACCAAATTGTTGGCAGGCTTTCCCCTCTCCTTCAAGACCCCCTGAAAGGCCTGGCAGTTGCTTGGCAGCATGAGGCAACACCGAAGCTGAAGAGAGTGAGGGGGACCTAGCTCCCAAGGTTTGATGGGGTATGCCTGGCACCTGAACATGGCCATGGGTGACTGAGCCGTGTCAACACGCCAGGAGCAGTGGTGAACCTGCATTGCAAAGCTGTACACAAAGGACCAGTGGGGAATAACTCTGAGCCTAATGCTGCTGTTTCAGGTGGTACTGGCCCAGAGATCTACCAGCAGCAGGGTGACTGCCAGGACCCTCTGACTGATGGATGTGCTCAGCAGGCGCGCGGTTGTGCATTGTCACGGCTGGGATCACATTCGGGATGCACACGCCACTCTCTGCCACCCAGGCTCTGCTCCTATCCTGGCATCCATTCCCTCTGCAGGGCTGCAGGACAGCCAAGGGACGGGGCAGTGGCTTTGGCTGGGCAGGGTGCCAAGGAGGTAGCCAGGGGACATTCTGCTTTGTTTCTGCTTCAAGCGGGGCACGGCTGAGAAACAGGGTTTTTGTTTACCTCACGCTAGGGTAGTTCTTAGTTTTTTCTCTGCTTGATTTACTTTCCTTATTAATTTTACTGGTTTTCAGCACGCTAAGACTTTATGAAACCAGTATATGCAAAAACATGAAAAGCAGAGATGAGTTGCCAGAATAGAGCAGACTCTCTAGCCCAGCACTTGGAGAGTACTTGCCTTTGAGAGCGGCGGGCATGGTACATTTCAGGACAAGGAGAAGCACTCCTGGAAATTCCAGACTTGGACTGTCCGACTCCTTAGATACACACTCAACAAATCCACATTTTGGCAGCTGTATTGGTCTCAAGAGTGG
>NW_021940836.1:817175-818654 GCF_001715985.3 Manacus vitellinus
CTGATGAATTAAGATAACTTCAGCTTTATTCTTGTTCTGGCTCCCAATTTTCATAGCCAAAAGATTGCAGATAATTTTAGATAACATTTTCTACTCTGAAAGGAGTCAAGAAACATCTTCATAGCCAGCCTGGTCTTCCCCATAAATTAAATTTGTGCAAAATGATTTTCTTAAAGGTTTAACATGTCAAGTCTCATAGTACGTTTAACTAGATCCTTTCTCTGGTCCTTCCTGTAAGTGGAATTCATTATTCTATGTTTAAAACACGCTCTTTTCCTTAAACGTTGAGTTTCTTTGCTCTCCACAGAGATAAAAAAGAAAGAACAGATGACCAAATAGATAAAATGTTACTTTCTGTCAGGGCTCTCAAGTCTAAATACTGCTGTAGGCCTTCTAATGCCTTTGTTTAGACCAGTAACTTCCCTCACTTGGAAGGTGCAAGTGCACAAAATCAGTGGTACTGATTCTCTGCCTCTAGCTCTAATCCCCAGAGAAGAAACATGTTGGTGTGGATGTGTTTTAGTGTCTTGTAGCAAGTCTAGGGGGACATTTCCAGAGGGACTCTCAGTTCTGCCTGAAGTTGGAGCTGCACTCTCTTGCCAAGGCAAGATCCTGATCATTAGCAAATGTCATCTCTGCACTAGTTAAAACAAAGGTATTTTGCAAAACCATGGAAAGGGTGCTGATCCCTGATCTAGTTGCTAGTCCAGCTTCCTCCCTGGTTATAAATTGCCAAATCTTTAACATATAGTGGGACACTTTTAGCTGGGAGCTGAGAGAGATACTGATCACTCCAGTTTTTCTTCCTTTCTGCTCAATGCAAACCTATTTAGAGAGGGAACTGGAGGTGGGAGAGAAACAATTTTACTGAAGATGACTCCATCACTGTTTCTGATCAAAGTCCAGATCAGTTTAAGGCTAGCAGTGAAGGTTAGAAAGGGTCCCTGTCCTGATGTGTTTGGAGTGTTATTTATTATGAGACGCTGCTCCAGCGTATCAGGATCATAGAAGGATGTCCTAGCATCCCTTCAGGTTTCTTGTGCTCAGGGCTTTATTCCTTGTCTTGGAATGAGAACAGAGAAGTAGTAGCTGTCCGAAGAGTAGTGATCAGATGTAAAGGGGGAGGAGGAACAGCATTATTACTTTTATGAAAGATTCAGAAAGCAAACTGCTAAGAAATTAGAGAGCAAAAATGCAGTGAATAAATAAAAGTAATTATTGAGCCCCAAAGCAGAGCAGAGGTTGCTTGTTTAATCAACAGGAAGTCATGTGCTAGTGTGTATCATTATAAATACATATTTATTTTTTCCATTCACCCTTTGCTCAGAAATCACCTTTTGAAACTAGCGCCAATATCATCAGTTGGTTGGTTTTACACTGAACACAAGAAATGCAGACACCTGCTTCCCCTCGCCTCAAGCAAAAACCTCAAGCAGAAAAACTTTCTTTGCTCAACAAGTGCTGATGCACCACAGACAC
>NW_021940836.1:819624-837764 GCF_001715985.3 Manacus vitellinus
AATTGAGTATACACTTTTCAACCGCAGCCCCGTGAGTGCTTCTCACTCCTACCCTGCAGCTCTTTCCCAGCCCAGGCTGGGGCTTCTTATAGGAACTAAACTAATGATCCTTTACTCTGACTCTGTGACCCGACAATTTTTTTCTCTCCCCTTTTGCATTAATACCATCCACCATGTCTCTAGGCCACAGCAGTTCCAGCCTTTGCTACCAGAGATTGATAACTGCTGGGATCACCAGCAGGAAGGGAGGAAAGGAGCTGGATTGGGTTGAGGAGTTTGATATCTAGTGAATGGCTTCCCCATCATGAATACAGATAAGAAATGTGACCCAAGTCCAGGTGCTTATGCTAAATGTCCTCCAGTGCCTTTTCCAGCTTGAGGCCATGACATAGTTGGCAGCTTATCTCATTAACACTAAGAAAAACACAGACTCTGCAATCAAAGCAGAATGTGCCTTCTCCATGCTGAGAGCAGGGGGGAAGTACCCACCAGAGCTGCTTGTGCCTTGCTGCTTCCCATAGCAGCGTCTGCAGCTTCAGCCTGCGGCATGCCCTGCCCATGTGACTTGGCTTCTGACTCCATGCTGCACAGACCTGGAGAACACCCTCTTTGTGCACAGGGAGCTGCAGGCTGCATTCCAGTGTTACTCCACTCTCTCACAGTTCAGCCCCCTGGTCCGGGCACTCCCAGACCCTGCTCTAAATCACAACTTCCTCCTTCTTAATGGAAGCCACTGGCTCCATATCTCTGCAATCATCTGGTAGCCACAGGGAGAAATTCAGTTTTGCGCTGCAGTTTTTCACAATGAGACTCACCTTCTAGCTGTGGTTATGGTTTTGCAAACCAATGTTGCCTATGATTAGCTCCTGTTTGTGCAGTGCTGCAGCTCGTGCTACTCAGTGCAAAAAGAGCTTGCACCTGTGGCCTGGGTGGAAAATCCTGATTTTAATTTCCCTGTTGTCTTTGGAGAAGTACTTGGTTGGAGAGAAGGGCTTGGGAGTTCCCTAAAGAACAGCATGTTGCAAGTTCCTTGGCTGGCAGTCATGTGTTGAGTACTCTGCAGTTGTACAAGGTATCCTTGGCTGTAAGTCCTCATGAGCAGTGCTCTTGCATCTTAGAGTTTTCTCATCAACAAAGCAAGCATTTGCAGAAGATTTGAGATAGCCTTGCTAGTTCTTTTCTTCCTTCCCTCAGAGTTGCTCCTGTGCTCTCATTCATCACCAACCATATCCAGAAGGCTTGTGGCATGCCACCACTAATCTCTACTCCCTAATGCCAAAGTGTCAGTAGAGCTAGGGTCTGCCTCTGACAATCTGATCCTCTTCTGGGAGGTCCAGTACTCTTGGCATTGGGGAGAGGAATGGAAGGCCCATCCTGAGGCCAGTGAAGAGAGGGAAAAGAGGGTGAAGAGTGATTCTCGTCATGCAGTGAGAATCTCCTCCTTTGCAGTGATATCTCTGCTGCCTTCTTTCCCTGCTAGTGCATTTCCATGCCTGGTTGTGCTGGCTGTTACCATCAGTTATTTCTTTAGCCATGAGCACATGAAAGGCTCCCAAGTTTCTGCTTTAAGCAGTGAGGTCAGAGTTGTGATATGCTTGAGCTAGCTGCCCAGGCAGGAGAGGGTATCCAAGAGCCTCAGAGCTTCCCACCTAATTTCACAGGGTATAAGATACCCTGCCATGTTCCATCCAAAAGCAAGAGTTCTGCTCGGATGAAAAGCCTCATAGAAGCTCCTAGAAAGCAGAGAAGAGAAAGAAGAAGAAGAATTTGAAGATAAAACAAAGACCCAGGGAAATTACTGATTATGAATTATTATCAGAAATTTTAATTCACTGGTGCCCATTGGTTGTAGCATTGCTTCTGCTTCCCACTCAGATGTGGCTCAAACCCAACTATATCTCACTAAAATATAGGGTCTTACATTCACATACGCAGCCAGTTAATTTCTCTTTCCCCAGTCTGTATTCAGTGAGGGGACATCAGCTCTAGTTATCTATTCTATCATTTCTGTGTAGGTACAGGTAGGGCACAGGGTGGCTAGCTTGGTCCCAACCCCACTGGGAAAACTGGGGACAAGACTAAAAAGGCTCACAGATTGGAGAGGCAAAAATCGACTCTGAAGCAGTGCCCCTGGGGACTCTTAGGGAACAGAAATGGCAAAGAGGCAGAGTTCAGATGCCTTTCCTAAGCAAAACCAGAGAGAGACTACAAAGAGAGCAACTGATGGACAATGAGAGCCAAGAGAGATGGTGTGCAATGACAGTGCTGGGTTCAAGCAATGCTGATGAGAAAATTACTTGTCATCACAGCATGGAGAGTCTCAGGAATGACTATGTTCCCACTGCACCAGGCAGAAAATAAACTCTTTTGAACCCTACCTCCACATCAAGGACCAGCCTGGAGGCTAAGTGTAGGCTGTGGAAGAAGACAAGTTTTATTTGTTAATCCATGATAGTGGCCAATGCAGCTTCTGCCAGCCAATCTGTGCTATTTGGTACCAGAGAAGACACACAGTGAGATGTAAACATTTTCTAGTGGGTGTGTTTTCTAATACCACATGGCTTTGGCGCTATGAGGGAGCAGTTGGAGCAGAAAGTCCCACAGGAACACCTTCAGTATGAAAAGGCTCTGTAGGTATAAGACACCCAATACAAGAGACGTCATGCTGACCTGTGCATCAGCATGAACCCAAAATCTTGTTCAAAACATCATACTGGTAGGCTGTGCTGCCTATTGTGTTTGAAACAACTGCTGCTGCTGCATGTGCCACTGCTTCTCCAGGCTCTGAGATATTGGCTAAGATGCCAGAGAAGGTGGCAGGAGGATCCAAACCCTGCAAGCCCCCAGTTTCCAGTTGGACTGACTATGAAAGCAATGACTGTTTGCCAGAAGCACAGAAGAACTTTCTCTCACCACTCTGAAAGGGAACTGAAGCCTGCACAGTACAGAAGGACAACAGCTGCACCAGGCTGGGGCTCAGGAGCCTGGACAAAAGCAGCACAGGAGAACTTGGTACTTTTAGCTCCTTTAAACTCAACAAGCCAAGAGGAAGGTGCCAAGAAGGCAGCAAAAGCCAAGAACCACCTGGTCCTTGACTGGCATTGCCAAGAAGCCCTGATTATCTGTGGCTGCAACATAAGTCCCAAGGAAAGCCAAGAAACTGGCAGCCACTATGACCAAAAAAGCAATCAAGAGCTATAGAATATGAAAAGTGACAGACCAAAAAAGGCAAAGATCCAGCTAAGGGCAAAACAGTGAAACCCAAGGCTACCAAACCAAAGCAGAGAAATCGAAAGTGACCTCAGGATGAGAAAGTAGTGCACAAGTAGATGCTGTATGAGCATAGAAAAAGTGGCCTGCTGCAGAGCCATAGACTGCAAATCCTTAATTTAGCCACTGATTTTTGTCATGTTTTGCATTCTTTAATACAGTTTCTCCAAAGGAAGAGAATTAATTTTAATAATTTAAATACCTTGTTTTGCAATAAAACTCAAGCTTTGTATGAACTAAATATTTCTTCTTGCTATTTTCTTCAAATGTCTGCAGGAGTATTGTAGGGGAGAGAGTTTGCTCAGAGATGCACAGCAAAAAGAACTGAGGCAAGTGATGAATGCTGCAACAAAGAAATTTCTGATCTGACATCAGGAAACTATTCTCCATCTTAAGTGTGGTGCAGCATTGGAACAGATTGAGGATTCTCCATCCTTGCTGACTTTTTCAAAATTCACCTGGACAAGGCTCTGAGTGATCTTATTAGCTTTGAAGGTAGCTCTGTGTGCTAACTTTCAGTATAATTTTATCTATTATCCTAACTGGGGAGGTATACAATCTCAATATCAACATTTATTTAAAAAAATGCATAGCTTCATGTACATTTATTCTTATATTTAAGTAGGTGAGATCTGACATTACTTATTAGCTAGACATATTGAATTATATGTTTCTCTATTACATCTTTTTGTTAATGTCTAATTTGTGACAGGCTGTATTTGTATGGATATTGCAATATTAGTAAAATTTACAAAACAGCATTCTGACAGATAATTTATTCATTAAATGAATTTAATGTTTTTTACCAATTCACTTTTTTATATACTTCAGCACAGTAGCAATGAGTACATAAACTGATACAATTTATATGATTGAAAATATTTTTATTTGAAAAAATAATTTACATTAGTAGCAAAAGTAGACAATCAAACACCTTTGTGATGTTTCACACAACTTTTTTTATAACTTCTTTTAATGGACTGAAATCCAGCTCTCTATTTTGTAGGAGTTTATTCCAACTTGCTGCACTACAGGGGCTATGGATAGCAAGAAACAGAGAGAAAAGAGCAGGATGCTGAAGATCAGAGAGCAGGAAGTGAAGAGATTCAGAAATGGAATTCAGATTTCCTGTGCCCTGTCAAGGGACTGTTCACAGCTGGATGAAGGAACACTGTCAAACAATGTCAGACCATGTGGTGCCAGGAGTCAATGTTATAGGATTGTGTACCTTTAAAATCTTTGGGAGGAAAAAACCCAACCACAACTTTTTTTTTTTTCTCTAATTTTTAAATCCCTTTTGGTTTCTAGCCAACTATTCTTTGTTTAATAGGGGTGCTTTTTCTGGATAAGCTGCAAGCACCAGTCCCCTCTGTGAAGGGCAAGCCCACACCCCAGCCAGAAGGATGCTCTTAAGGGATCCCTCCAAGCTGAGACGCCCGATGTCAACATATTTTGTTCATGCTGTGGGTTACTGGGGAAAGATTCAGGAAACATGGAGCTTCTAGGTGACATGGCAGCTGCTTCCAACAGGGGACTGAGCATCAGAACACTGGCTTTCAAACAGCAGCCTTCAAACTGGCAACACTGCTCAGTAGTGGGGAGCCGTGACAGTAAAAGGAGCAGGAACAACCATTGTGTCGGAAGTGACCGCAGGACATCTAACTCCTGCTCCAGGTCAGAAGTTTGTGAAAATCAGCCACAAACACAGGACCATGTTTCTAAAACAGGCCTCTGGCAGCTTTCTTTGTGGCTAGCCCAACTGCATGAACAGCAGACCTAGCTGGAGCTGTATTTAAAACCACTGCCCTGGCTTATAAGAGAAGGCTCTATCCAGAGACCAGCAACCATGGCAATTCAGTTTGGAATGGCAGGGAAGGTAAATCTGTGTATGGAATAAGTGCTAATGAAGGTGGGAAAGTGTGTCTGCAGACTCCAGCGCTGTAAGAAAAGGGAAGGATAAAGTGAATCACAAAAATCTGATGGCACACACAGCCAGTGGAAAGTGCCAATAGAGGGACACTGCACAGGTCAAGAGCTCATGAGACAGAGCAGGGTTTGGCCTGTGTAGGTGGGAGCAACATCTACAGTCACTGGGGCTGAGGCTGTTTCCATTATAACAGTCCAAGACAGGGACACCACAGCATCAACCAGGAAGGGGCATTGCTTCTAGGGGATAGCACTGTGCAATAATCTGCATTGTGTGGTTTAGTCCTGAAGTCCTATGGGACACTGTCAGAGGCACTTTAATGGGTAATTTGGGCCACAGCCACTTTTGTTCTAGAAATACCATCTAAATGCAGACCTCACTGCTTGCACATGAACACACTGCCTAGAGTGCCCCAAACTCTGAGTGCTCTATCTTTTCAATGAAAATATGATGCACAGTCAGTGCCTGATGAATCTATGCAAAAATCAGAAAATCAATGAAAGGGAAATTCTTCTAATCCTTTTGACCTAGATATGTAATTTTCCCATTATTGAGTTAAGTGGCTGTAGTGAACAAATTCTTCTTCACTCATGTGATAGTTAGCACAGCTCTTCTCTTATCTCAGTCACCTTACCATTTTACTTGGAGATGTTAATTCTTTACCAGAAAGTCATGGCACATGCACAGTGAAAAGATGTGTTTTCAGCAGAAATTTAGCAGGCTGGGAGGAGTCATCCTTGTGTTCAGCAGCTACCAACTGTCAGGAAAATCTAGCACAGCTATGTTGGAGCAAATTTTATGTTTCTCTAGAAAAAATAATGACTTCCCAGGAAGACCTGTGATTCATGAGTGAAGGGAGGGTGGCAGCAGAGGACTAGGCTAGCAGGGAGTAAAAAGGTCCAAATGACAGATTTGGGTTGGAGTCAAGTTTCCTCACAAATGTGGAGGAAATACAGCAAGTGACAAATAGACCCAAACACGTGAGAGTTGCCAAGAATAATAGGAAATAAATTTTCCTTTAATACGCATTATATAGACTCTAGCATTAAAACAATGTTCTCCTGGACAGGAGCACCTCTTCCTGACCCTGCTGAAAGCAAGCAACAGAAAGGCTTCTAACTACTTCCCAAACTGTATGAATGTTAAATTTCTATATGCTGTACAGGAGCTATGTTACACAGCTATATATCTATATCAACTTATAGTCAACTCTAAATACAAAGTGGAGACCTGGCCTAGTCCAATTTCCAAGATGTCCCTCTAATATCTCGTCTCCATCCTACCTTCCTCCACACAGGCAATTTTCAGAGGTATCCCATCATGGAAGTCAGTGGCTGCCAGTGAATTTCTGTGAGATCAAGCTCTCAGTGACCTCCTTTCTACAGAAACATGCACTCTCTCAGTATAGAGAAATTCCTCCTCCATACCTAGTCTCCAGAGCCTAGACTGAGGAAGAGCATCATTCCCTGAGTAGGGGTGCAATGTTCCTATGTATAGGATGAAATTTCAGACACTGCATAACTTGAAATTCTTTCTCCTGTGTACTGGCTTAATACAGAGAGATTTAGCCCATCTATGGACAATTTTGACCTCATATGGAACAAATCTGTCTGCACAGGGTGTCTTCTACAGAGCGGATGTAAACAGCTTACTGACGCATACAGCAGAAATCCTAGTCCAGGTGAGAGGGTCTTACATTAATTGTTTTACTCTTTTTCTCAAGAGACATCTGCCTCTGTGCAGCAAACTGTCCCTGATATTGTGTGACCCTGGCTCTGTGCAGGAGAGCAGTGTCCCTGCAAGCGTGAATGGTACTCTGTTCAGCAGCAGAGTTCATTATGTGATGGGGGTGAATGCCTAATCTGTCTCTCTGTTAGTTGGGAACAACACAGAGGTCCTGGAGACAGGGTCTTGCTGATCTGCTGCAGTGCTCCGGTGCCCCACAGAATCATGCCAATGAGAGTCACACAGAATAATTAATACAGTTCAGACTGCTCTTCCCCACCTACCCTACCCAGTGTCATCATGTAAACTGCCCATATACCTGGAAATGTTCTCCATATATCTGAAATACAAAGTTCTTGAGCAGACCAGACATCCAGTGCTACCAGAGTAATTCTCCCCAGGCTGGCCTGCCTCTATAAGCACTTATATCTGTAGATATGTTTACCTTCCCCATCAGAACCTGGCTCTGTACAGGTCAGCAAAGTCAGAGAACTTGCAGGAAAATCCCAGGTCCCTGATAACCAGGGATCCCAGATAATGATTCTTCTCTCACATCTGATTCCAGTTTGTGACTCCTTTCTGCTTTGTGCAGAATCTTCCAGGTCAAGAGGTAGGAACTCAAGTGGAGATATTGAAAGCAAGCTCAGCAACTGGAGAGTGTGGAGGTAGGCAGACCAAGACAAGACACCAGGACAAGCTAATTCATTGCAAGTTCCCCGTACTGTCAGGACACACAGGTTCTTCATGGGCTTTCTTGGGCTTAGGAGTGCAGACAGCCATAATTACTGCTTTGTGGAACTTGCCTGGAATGGACATCAAGAGATTTCTTCAATGGGAAGGGAGGGACAAGAATAGGGGAGAGGAGACGAGGGAGTGTAAGAGGCAGGACTCTGTTCCAACATAATCTTCTCGAGAAAATATAATGCCATACTAAATCCAGAATTCTTCCTTTTGGTAGCAGTTGTGTGTGAGGGAGGCAACGGGCTTGGGACAAAGAACTTCCCAGAGGGAGTTATAAATGATCTGTTGCCATCCAGGGGCAATGAGGTTTGCCTTGGGTTCAGGATAGCTCATCTCCCATTTCTGTCACTTCTCTGATGCCAGCAGACACAAGGAGGAGATTGTGCTATCACACAACAAACGCAGTGGTTCAGGAGAATCAGAGAGGCTCAGGCTGACTAACAATATCTGAGCTCATACTGATGCCATTGCAAGAAATAAAGGGCAGGAGTCCTAGGGCCTAGTCCTAGTTTGTACTCCTCCACATGAAATGCAGCTTAGGCCATCTGTACCACTGAAGAAGACTACATCCTGTCCCCATATAGAATATCCCTCCAGGGACAAAGCAAGAGAAGATGCAGCACATTTATAAGGACCTCTGGGAAATGAGCAGCTCATGGCCTGCCAGACAGAGGGAAAGGAGGGAGCATCTTCTATCCTCAGCAACAGATTTTAAAGATGATGACAGCCACCATAACAGACTAGCAGAGTACTCTGTGTACTGCAGCACCTGAAGAAGAGAATGTAGGGGAAGGCACAGAAGCAAGAAAATGGTGGGGAAATCACAAACAAGAAGGACTTGTCTTGGGTAGGTAGTGGGTGAGGATTTCTCTTCTCTTCCTTCCTTTTGCTCTCCTGCTGTTGGGAGCTCACAGAGCATCAGGCCTTCCATGCTGCTGCTCCAGGAGCTGTCTGCAAGGGAGAGGCAGGGGTTGCCCAGATCGGCGGAGACGTCGAGGAGGAAGGCCAGCCAGCTGGCGACAGATCTCATCTGAAGACATAGCAGACACACACAAGTTGACAGATAATCAAAGCTTCCTTCAAATTCTTCACTACTAGAATAGCTAAAGGTACATCCTTCACTGCATCTACAGAAACTGTTGAAACTGCTGAATCCTCATATACATGAGGCACGCAAAACAGGTCCTTAGGCTTTTATGAATTTCTTTCTGGTTTTATTCATGTACAATACATGCTAAAATCACTGGTATTTTGCTGCAACAAAGACTTCATAAAAAATCTAGACTGGATCCTGTTTCTATTCATGACCAGAAATACTGATATTTACTCTTGAGCCTCAAAGGAATACAACTTTGAGTTAAGAGTGTGTTTGGGGCTAGTAGAGCACGATCAAGATGGAGGAATACAGAGCTATCATACTTCTTGTTAGTACAATATCTACTTCCCATTTTATTTGGTCATGTTTTTTGTGTACTGGATCTAAGACTGCATTGCATTAGAGCTCCTTCACATAAAGTCCAGGGAAACTACTACATACAGACTGGAGTCCAAGCTAACTAGTTAGCTTAGAGACTCTATCAGATGGCTGCAGCTATTCTTCTTGTGATATCACTCACCTTGCATGACCTCATTCTCCTTGCAGACAATGCGAGAGCACACCTCCTTGTTTATTATGTACATGCGACGCACACTGAGGGATCGCCAGGGTCAGTAGCGAGAGGCACAGAGACCCAAAGAAAGAAAAAAGGGATACAGGCAATAAACATATATATTCACTGATGAGAAGGCAAGTCCTAAATTTTTATGATTAGTTACCCTAGATTAAGGCTGCCATCAATAGCAAAGTAATCTTGGCAACGGCTTCATAAAATCTTAGAATCACAGAAAGGTTTGGGTTAGAAGGGACCTTCAAGATCATCTTGTTCCAACCCACTGTCATGGGCAGGGACACCTTCCACTAGATCAGGTTGCTCAAAGCCCCGTCCAACCTGGCCTTGAACAATTCCAGGGACTGGGCATTCACAATTTCTCTAGACAATCTGTTCCTGTGTCTCATCACCTTCTGCGTAAAGAATTTCTACCTAACATCTAATCTAAATTTCTCCTCTTTTAGTTCAAAACCATCCCCTCTTGTCCTATCACCATTTGCCTGTGCAAAAAGCTGCTCTCCCTCCTTTTTATAAACTCCCTTCAGGTACTGGAAGGCCGCAATAACGTCTCTCTGGAGCCTTCTCTTCTCCAGGCTGAACAACCCCAGCTCTCTCAGCCTGTCTTCAAAGGAGAGGTGCTCTATCCCTCTGATTATCTTCATGGCCCTATAAATGGCCAAATACCTTAAATATGGATTACAATATAGGGCATATTACAGTTCCTTAGTGCTGCACAGATAATAGTAATTGTGCTGTTTTAAATAATCACAGAAAAAGGACACTCTGGGGATAGGATTCATCTCACCAACTGGTTCCCAGAGGCCTCTAGTCTTCAAAAGGAACAATTGATTAACTGGGTATACCATTTCTGGAGAGGTTTTAAGGTATTTCTTAGGGACTGCTTGTTTCTTACCTTGTAACACAGAGGTAGCTGATACACTGCTTTACTGGTTTGTGAACAGAGTACAGGCGTGTGCAAGGGAACTTTTCTTCACGACAATCTGGGAACACACACACACACACAGAAACACATTGGTGCAATCCAGCATCACCGGCAGGCGAACTCATTCTGGCACAGATATCACTTCATCACTAGGTACTGTCCTCCAGGATTCTAGGGAAGGCCTCCAGCCTCTATTGTCCTCTCTCTTGCGAGAGATGGGTATGGTTTAGAGAATAGGAAAATAATGCAGACATTTCTGCATGTGATACCCTTGCCTCATAGGACAAAAGCAAGGGAAAGTTGAGTGAAATGCAAAACAAGCTCACTGGGCATACTGAATACAGGAGGCACATGCTGTAAGGCTGACAGACACATAAATAAAATGTAAATTGTAGTTGCGTACTAAGACGTGTTTCTAATAGATCTGCAATATCTCATTTCAGGACACGAATTTAGTTCCTTTTTTTCTGGACAATCAACCCTATAGCTAACTATGATGGGTTTTCCCGTATTTCATTCTGAAATGCCAGGTATCAGCCAATGACAATGGCACAATATTGACCCAGTGTATCTGGTCAGGTGATCTGCCACTTCCTCCCTTCCCAGGCATGCCAACCAGGAGAAGGCTGCTGTTTCCACTGCCATAATTCTCCAGTACTTCTAACTCAAGAAACAATTGAAAGCAATTTTCCAGGAGACAAAGCTCAGTGCTCAGCCAGCACTTGCCTGGAGAGGTAACAGGGTGGGTGAAAGTGGGTTTGGGAGGGAATGCAGGCAGCAAACTTAAAACATACCTGATGAAGCCGTTGCAGTTTCACTGTCAGACAGAACTGGAAGACAGAGGGTAGTAAAGTTAGTTAGTTACCGTAATTTCTTCCTAGATATGCGCTTTATCAAAACAAATACCTGGAAAGGTCTTTCAAGAGCCCTCCACTGTAACTTCCAAGGTGGGAAAAGATTTAATTGTTACTAACATGAAACCATAAGAGAAGGTACAAATCCAGTATGAACCTAGTGCCAACTACTCAGCCAATAATGGTAAAAATCTGCCCAAGCTTTCCCATAAAGCACTACCATTACTGTTCAAAATTACACTATAAGGGCATCTTCCCTTAAAATTCAAAAGGTCAGGTAAATTTATTTAGTTTCTGTAATTACTATTTATCTAAACAAGAAGTGAAGGAGCCTGTGACTGCCTCTTTCTAAGGAATAGTGACACCTATAAAAAACAGCATCCCCAAGACCTCTAGTTCTTTAATGTCCATGACAAAGGATCAGAAGAAGGTTGATTTGTTATTCCTTATAATAAAGTAACCCGTCTATACCACAGCAAACCAGTATATTTTGTAATTTGCCCAGTAACAAACTGCAAAGGAATTCAGAGAACTGATTGCCAGGTGCAAGTTTTCATCAACAGTTAGAGAGGACTTTTACTTCTGCTCACGTGCCATAGTGTCAGCCAGAAACATAGACAAAACACATGTGCACAAGGGAAAATGAGTCTTTTGGGTGTTGGGGCTGTGCTTAGGGGCAGTCAGAGATGGCAGGATTCTGGGTGTGCAAGGGACTGTGCAAGGAGAGGGAAGAAGGGTCTACAACATGTGGTTGTGAACTGAGAATAAACTTACCGGAAGGAGGAACTGCAGGTGGTGTAACAGCTGCAGCTGGAAAAAGAGAAGATGTTCTGAAAGATCTTAATTTGAGCTTTTGGCATGATAGGATGCTGCAGAGCAAAGCTGGGTCCCAATGGTACATCCTTTGTGAAGAATTTTTCTTGATCCCTCAATAGTAAGCATTTCAAAGCCCAAGTTTGCTGCAAAGGCTTCACCTTTAGTCTTTTCAGTTTTAGATGTAGGTTAGTCACCACCAGTTTGGTCTAGACACTAAGTCTTATCTACACTCATACAGACTGTCAGGTCTCATATACTGAACACAATTGCTTTCACCTCCCATCCCACCCAGGATGTGTATACAATATGTTTCTTCCAGTTTTCTCTTCCAGTGTTGTCCCGTGACAGCTTGACCCACAATAAATACTCCAGATAGATCATGAACAGAATCAGGGCAGTGGACAGATTATGGAACTGATGTCCTGGAATACAAGACACCATTCTCAGATGAGCTCTCCTACACACACAGCACGCTTCCCAGAAACAGCCATGCATAGCTGCCTCTCTTTGGACCATATCATTGACCAGATGTGTTCCCCCTCTCCCTTCCCTGTCTGGTCTTCCCAGCCTCAGGGGGATGTTGAGACTGCTTCAGCAGGGAGAGAAACCAGTCATGCCAGCTTTGAAACCAGACTCATATGGAAAAAGTGGGGAGGCTCCTTCTTGAGACTCCTTTCCTCCATTGCCTGTTGTTGCAAATGCCTGTACTCCCATCAGCTCTGTGTCCTTCCCCTGAGGTCATCTCCACTCTCTAAGGAGACACACTGCATGCTGTAAGCGTTCATCTTCCAAGTCCTCCATCTACCCTACCTTTGCTGCCCCCAAGTGACACAGGCGCAGGCACACTGGGGAAGACAGTAGTAAAAGAACAGTATGTCCACTTCCTGATCCCAACACTGCTCAGAGTTTGCTTTACTACTGTCTTTCAGGGTTTTTTTGCCACCTCTGTCTCCTGAGCATCAAACACATGTGCTACCTGCCAGCAGACACACACACAACCTGTGTCCCAGTGCTGCTCAGTTTGAACCTGTTCAATTTCTCACCCTCATCATTTAGTCTCTTTGTTTCTGCCACTTTCTGTGGAAGACAAGGCTGAGTGAGCTTGGAATTTCATGGCTTCCTGCAGTGCAAACATCTTCAGAGAGCTCTGCTACACTAGGTGAGATTGGCATTTCCTCAGAGAACAGACCATTAAGTCACCCTAAATTAATCTCCCTGCATAGAGCACAGAAAAGATTCCCAGACAGCCATAAACATTGGAAGAACACTGCTAGATATCAAAAGTGGGAAGAGGGGTTTCTGGGCATAATGAGTAATTTCTGTGTGTGTGTAGGCAGAAGTACAGATGAAAAGGGAAAAAGAAGCATGAAGATGCCAAGAGATAGGAGCTTACCAGGGCTGCTGAGAAGAGAGGCAGGGGTAACATCACCTGGAAAAGAGAGAATGTTCTTAAGAAAGCTTGTCTTTACTTTGTGGTCCTTTATATAGCCAGCCATAGCTAGCTTGAATTACCTTGGCTGCCATCACAGGCTCATGAGACAGTGCAATCCAATCCAGTAAATTCATAAACAAACACAGTGCCCCCATCCCACCCGTATCTGTTCCCTTTGTCAGTGACTGGCCTGGAACTGGATTTTTTAGTGCACATGTTGCATGAACCCATACTGAATTCTGGGTGCATATTCTGACTTCTCAGATATGGCCATTTTAGGCATCTTGGTGGGAAAGAAAGATGTCTGAAATGAAGGTGCTGATGGCTCCTACAGCAGCAGGACAGACAGCTGAGGCACCCACTGCAGGGGAGGAGGGAGGCAGCTCTAAAACTTAGTCTTGGCTGCAGAAATTCATCAGCAGATGAGTTTCTTTGAAAGGCAAGTAATGGCAAAACTGAGGTGGAAGGATATAGGGATAAAGTGATGGAGGGATAAAGTGTGAAGGAAAGGGAAACTTGGAGGACATGTTTTGGACTGCCTTCTGAATAGTTTTCTAGAAAGCCCCAGATACTACATGACAGGATGTTGGTGTTGGGGCTGTGCTTAGGGGCAAGGAGATGAAAGATGTCTGAAGGCTTAGCCAGGGGCTTCAGTTTGAAGAAAAGGCAGGCCCTTGTGGTTCTTCTGGGTGCTGAAGCACGATGCAAACATACATTCATTTTATATTACCATGTCACAGAAATGGATAAAGGTCCAGAGGGATAAAGCAATTCACTCCCAACAACAAAGCCAGTATGAAGACCACTCAGTATCCTTTCCCAGTGGCCTCACTGCTAAAGCACCACTTGTGCACTTGAGCAAAGTGTTCAGGACACCATACACCAGCAAATTATTTGTAAAGAGCACAAAACATTTAGCAAGTTGTCTTGGAGGGCTTGTTCAATCTTCCCTGAAAAATAAGCTCACAGGTCAGAGGTAAAGAAACAAAGAACAGTACTTGCTAATAAACAGGCTGTAACTCCATGGGACAATGGAGTCACATGAGCAACCTTCAGCACACAATATGCCTGTAATACTTACCAGTTGCACTTTCTGGTTCTTGCCCATTGACCACCCATGGAAACCAGTCTGCAAGAAAAGAAGAGAGGAGAGTGAAGAAAGACAGAGATTTCTACAGTCTGCAGGCTTTGTGAAATTTTTATGAGACATTTATCTATCCAGGAGACACCACTGCCCTCTGCTGAAGGGAGAAATCTGTTCACTCTGCCTCAGCCTCCACTGCTGGCCGGGTTTGTTGTTTAAAGACTCATGGACACAGCAGGTCCTGATCCGAACCCTGTTGCTTCCACAAGGGTCAATGGCTGGGCATAGGGACAAGTTAGTAAATACCTCCAGATCTCCTACCAGATTTTGCATTTCTGAAACCCCATTTGATGCATTTTGAAAAAAAAATCCATGTGACCTCCATACTCTGGAGGCTGGTCAAAATCCCTATATTCATTTTATAAAAGAGGAAACTGAGTCATGGATATTATTTACTTGGGGTCACAGATTGGTACAGTAAGAAACAGACTGCAGGTTTTGTATCTCCTTAGGCAAATAATTATCTGGTCCATCATCCTGCTTGGGTATAGAGCACAGAGCAGATGATCTTTCCCTTTTCTGCACGTATGTGCACTGGAGAGGGGGAACAATGAAGGCTTGGCTGTGCATGCTGTGTGGAAGAGAAGAAACTGAAACTGGGCTAGACTGTTTGTTTGTCCAAATATAAAGGGCGAGAGAGCTGCTTCCTACAGCAGCCAGGAACAGGAAAGTATTTCCTGCAAGCCACAGAGGAGGGAAATGTCTGCATAACTGGAGTGGGATGAAGGAAGGAGTTGGCAGGAAAAAGCCACAGATCTGGGGCACTGCAGGGATGTGTGCATGATCAGCCCAAAAAACATTACACCCCGCTATGTCTTGTGAACTCAGCCTTTAGCTTTCTGTTCTTAATGTTCTTCTTTTAACCCACCATGTGGGTAAAAAATATTGGCTCTGGAGCTTCTGTCTTAGTTTTTCCATGTTCCAAGAACAGTTACTTGCAGACTGCAGAGGGACTCTTGGGACCCCTACATAATCCTGCTTTGCAGCATTACAGGAGTTGTTGGACCCTGATATTCTCTTCCCCACCCAGCTGCCAGCAACAGCTCAGCTGCTGGCAATTAACCCAGGGAGAGCCAGACATGTATAATAACTTAATTGCACAATTTAATGCAGCCCAAAACTTTCCCTGTTCTGGCTAATCTCTTAATTGTAACATGTAGAGAAGTAAGTGGTAGTGAACACTTTCTCACTTGTTTCTGATGCAAAAGGAAGGACACAAATTCTGAAACCATTGCAGAAGCCAGCAGTGCCGGATTTGAAGAGACATATAGAAAAGGCAGGGAGGCTCTCCCCTCTTTTCTAACATTGAAAAGTCAGATCTTACTAATTTGGTGGGTTTTTTTCCTCCCTAGGAGCTAACTAGAAAACTGATCTAATTCTAAAACAACAGGACATAAAGTGAAGTGAAATCTCTGCATATGAGGTGAGGAGATAAAACAGGTGACTTTCTTATCCTATTTTTAATTACTTCAATTTATGCTTGCTATTGTACCAAATTCATATGTTTTATAAACAACTGGAGTCTATTCTCCAAGTTGCAGTAAATTCATCCTTGAGGTCTAAAACTGCAACTCTAACTCACTGAATCTGTAGTTTACCCCAAAACAAAAGAAGCAGTGAGAGATCAGCTGATCGTTCCTGTTATTTTCCAAGTTAAAATAAACAAACAAACAAACACAAACAGAACTGCTAAAACAAAATACACAAAACTAAGAAATATTCCTTTCAGGCCTCCTTCATTCATCATAAAAACCACAGGCTTCTTTTTTTCCCCCTTAACTTTGTAGGCCACCTACAAACTCATCTCTTGGATGCCTCACCTCCCCACTTCACATTCGTAAATATGACATTGTCTACTGTGCACCTTTAAAGGAGAAAGTGCTATTTGGAGCAGAATCAGGCTTCAGCATGAGGGGAGGACCAAAGAAGGTATTGCAATAACCTGATTTGAATGTGATAGGTAGTTAGGTAATCACCTCTCTCCCACATAGAGTTTCTCCTGGGTGAAACTTTATCTGTTCATTGAAATTCATCTTCTTTCACTGTCTGTCCTGAGTCTTCCAATTGTAATGTCTGATGCTGCCCTTTTGTTTTGTTTTTTTGTGCCTTTTTTTTGTTTTAAACAAATTTGATCCCACCTGAATTTTTGCCAAAGTAGCTCCAAGCAAACAAAATTACGGAACAACAAAACAGAGTAACAACATCCACTACCACCAAAAGTAAAAATTCGTCTGAACTACAGAGCTTAGGTTTCTCAAAACAGCTGTACAAAGAACTACAAAACCTTCCAGCAGCCGAGTGGCCTGAAATGGGGTCATTCCAGCAGGAACTACTAGTGACAGCAAATGTGTCATAACTATGACAGAACAAATTTTGTGGAGCACTGGGAAATGCCCTGAATACACAGGTGGTACACCAGTAAGCATAAAGCACACCTAACTCTCTTTCTCAAACTGACCCGGCTGTTTTGCTTACATAAACATCCTTGAAGTGGAGGCTGTAGATCTTTGTCTCTTGTGACTCCCAGTACTTACTGGAGACTGTCACAGATGAGAACCTGTTTCCAGTTTCTAATTTTTCCTTACAGCCCTATATCCACCTTGCCTTTCCTGTTCGGTACTTCCCCTTTCACTACCCATCTACATGTCTCTGTCTTTCTTCTTAGGTCATTGCTTATTAGTCTGTGTAGGAAATTCTGTGGGGCACAGCTGGGGAAGAAATCCTCCCCCTGGCAGAAGGACTCACCAGCTGGGGACAAGAAGAGTGCCAAGAGACACAACAGTGTACAGGTTCCAGAGTTCTTCATCCCTGCGGAGTTGAGGAGAGAGGAAAGCTAAGGCAGGAACTGGAGTACGCTCCCCCACAGCACAGAAACTTTGCTTGCTATCCTCCATTTCCCTCTCAACACCATTTGGTCTTCCCAGCCTTCTTCCTGTCTCCCTCCTCATCTGGCCAGTTTTCCAGAAATATTCTGGACTGAACTTATAACATCACCTGCTTTCTTCCTCTTTCCATCTCCTTCCCCCAGTCCCCATCTTTTTTCTCATCCAGGTGGCTAAGCCCCACTCCACACATACATCCAGCATGCAAAGAAAAGTTTCCCCCACATTATCTCCCTCCATTCTCTTCTACTTTTAAGTTACTTTGAGGATCACTGAGACAATAGATAGGGTCCCCATAACTTACTGCAGCCCTCAGCTTCCACTCCCTTCGGCAGCAAACGTTCTGTCTTTCCCCTTCGGCGTCCCCCCCACTTTAGCTATTGGGTAAATCACATGCAGCCACACCCGGAATACGTTCTCCTTTTGGTTGTCTTCAAAAATACAATTTCTGGGAAAAAAAAAAAAAAAGCCAGCGAGATGGAGGGACATGGTGTCATCATGCATCTGGAATGAGGGGGGGAGCGAGAAGCAGCTGCCCACACCCTCATTCCAGAGTTTATTGTCCTCCGAAGGGCTCCTCCCATTCCCCCAGGATGGCCCAGCACCAGGGATGGATTCTTGGGTCTGTGTTGCACACTGGTGTCCCATTTCGTCCTTCCCTCCTGCACACTCCCGCTTCTCCTCACGCCGCTACCTCTAGCCACGATTCCCCACTCAGCTGCGGCCTCTTCCCACCCCAGTCCTTCTGTCCTCTTCC
>NW_021940836.1:838164-850980 GCF_001715985.3 Manacus vitellinus
AAGTAGGAAAGTGAGAGAGACAAACTGAGAAGGGAAGAATGGGACCTGACCTTCACTGCCATCCTCCTGACTCCCCTGTGCCTCCACTCTGCATTTTATGAGCCCCAAAAGAATAGCCACTCTCCCCTAACCCTTCCTCCAACAGCCCCTGCATCCCTCATCTCCTGTCGCTTTTGCTGACTTATTTTCCCTTTGTTGTTTCTGTAACTAGTCCTCTGGATCTGAGGAGGCACTGGATGAGCTTCAAGGCACAGTCTCAGTCCTGAAGCCAAGGAGAAATCTAGGAAATGACCCCAGTCCCTCTCTCATCTAGCAATGAAACCTTGTAGGGGAAAGCTGTGTCCCCTAAGGCTCATAGTTAGCTTGTTCTCAACTAAATGCAGACTAGAAATAAAATTCTATAATGCTTTATACAAAGTTACTAAAGGAAATTCTCACTATGTCCTCTCTGCCACAGGAGACTCAGAAGAGTTTTGCCCACATGTGACATAACTGATGTCACCACTTCTTACCTGATAGAGGCTGAGCATTGGGTGTGGCAGTGCTCAAGAGGGAAATGACTGCTCCTTCTTATTTCTGGTCCTCCCAAGGCCCCTGGAGGATGCACCATTGGTGGACCATACTAGAGGAGGGATAGAGGGGATGGGGAAAGCTAGGAATTTCCCTGGTACCAGGACAGCCTTCTGGAGCCAAACAGCATTGCACTGTTTCACTGGAGCGAGACACCAACATTTGCAGTTTCAGAGACCAGCTAAAACTGGGTGCATTGGAAACGCTGGTGAGGTCATTACACAACAAAAAGAATGTGATGGAAGTTATAACCACACCTCAGGTTGAGTAATCCTCTAAGATTCTTGGCTTTTACTGGAAGTCCACATATCAGTATGTTTGGGTTACAATACTCCACACACCTTGGTTTGGTTTTTGTTTTTCTCTGTACTTCTGTGTTGTCATTCAAACCTCCATTACTGCTTAACGGGATAACTAAAACATCCTGAAGACTTTGTGAGTTTTGAACACATTTATTAGGAAACTTTCATTGATGCCAAATGTTTTGGTCTACCGATGTGCTGATGTACCACCATCTCCCACAGAGCACAGGATTCACAACCAATCTTGGGCAAAGTTTCTGCTGATTGCTTCTGAGCTTTAAATCCTTCTTTCAAAGTGGAAGACTGTGTCCTCCCCCAGCAGCTCGGTGTGGGTAGACCCGTGGTGCTAGCAGCACGCCTCCATTTGGAGAGCTTGGTCGATGCTCCTGGTGATGGAATCGCTGGCTAAGAAGCAGTTCAGTATTTTACAGGCCAGACAAGCCGCGGAGAAATAGCTGGAGGTATCATGCTGCTCTTGCTCGCGGTGGACACCGGAGGGAGCCGCAGCACAATGGCATGAGAACGCCCCTTTTTCCTCTTGCAGTCCAGGCACACTCTTCAAGAGATGTGGCTCTGCGTCTGCAGGCCTCCATCTGGCATGAAGTATCTCCTCTTAGCTCTCCTAATTGTCTACTGGATTCACAACTGTTTAATCGGTTTGCTTTTGGAGACAGAACAGAATCTGATTTTTTTTCCCCCATCCTTGCCCCATGACACTGACAAAGGTAGTTGGACAGCCCTCACAGCTAGGAGATATGAAAAATTAACACCCTTCTGCACCTTCCCTTCTCATTCACCCCGTTGCTGTCTTGTGATTTGTGGGCTGCTGTCCTCCATCACAGGGTATCCTGGGGACATCTACAGCTGATGACTCAAGATGAAGCACTCTTCCTTCTAAAAATTCGGGTATCAAGGCCACAGTATGGTGTGACGAACTGTGCTGCAGTAAAAGGCATGGGTGACTCATAAAGGAAACACATATTCCCTAAGTGCTGACTCCAGTGCCTGTAGGTGTTTACCTAAGATCAGAAGCAGTGACAGTGATTCAGCAAAAACTTATTTTCCTTGCCAGTTGGTACTGATCCCATTATGTTACCAGGGATGCTATAGTGATAGTAGCATGGATAAGACACAAAACTGGCCTTCCTAGAAATTAAAATCACCTGATGCATTTCACCCCAGAGACTTCTGTGTCTCAGCAGACGGGTGAGTGATCCTGAGGCATACTATTTGTATAGGTCTTAGACCAGCATTTAAACTCCTACTGATTTCTTTCCCTTTCCTTCTTTGTCTTCTTGGCCTTCACATATCCTCACGGTAACTGGGCATTAAGTTACATCTGACTGATAAGAAATTAATGAACTGATGTAAGATATGTGAATGTATCATGTCAATAATGCAGGACTACTAGTCATGTGAATTGGGGCTGAAATGAATTTTCTTGGGTCCCACACTGCTGATGGGCTCCACTAATACCTGAGGTCTGACATCATCCTGCAGTTGTTCTGCAGGTTTTGCTGAGGTCATCAGAGGGAAGGGACACGAGTTCAAGGCCTGATCCATCTATCCCCAATTTTTGGAGATTCACATCTGACTTTGTATCCAACCCACTGCAGAAGTGCAAACACTGCAAAGTGCAGCAGCCTGGACACAATTGGTCTCTTTTTGACTCATAGTCATGCTTTCTGTTGTCCCATCTACAGAAATAAGGAATTCTTCACCCCTCTATTTCCAAATCAACAAGGCAGTGCTTAGAGGGCATACAGTCTTGCAGTCACAAAATGCACTAAGATAGTCCATGAAACTCTGATTAATACCCACTCAGCTCCTTCAAATCAGTTCAGCACTGTGAAGAACTGACCACAAGAAGAGGAAATCAGTGAGCTCTTTGCTATTGGTTGGTGACAGCCACAAGCTTCAGGTCTTTCCTGGACAAGGTGGTTATGGTGAATTGCCAGAATTTTCCTTCTTCGTTTGCTGTGCTTTGGTGTTTCCTTTGCTGCTCTTTCTGTAGTTCTTACTATCATAAACATAGTTCCTTTCTGATCCTTTCTGATCCTTTGTACTGTCTCAGGGCCAATTTCTCCTGGCTGTTTCACCTGTTCCTCCATATTCCCCTTTCTTCAAGCAGCTGAGCTCAAATATGGCTTCTCTCACAGAACATTTTCCAAGACTGCTCTCTCAGGGGGACAGGTAACACTTTAAGCTTAACAAATATATAAATCCCTCATGTAAGCCCAGTATATGTGTCCATACAGAGTCTGGAGTACATAGAACACCATATTTAATTTAACTGGCGCAACTTTTCCATACAGACAAGGCTGCAGCCACAAGTAAAATGCCAGTAAAGACATGATAGATTCCCCCTCCCCTTCTCCCATCTCTTCTGGACAGCACAAACCCTGGAGCGAAGCCAGCAGGATTAACCCTCTTGTTGCAGCACAGTGATCAAGCACTGGAGCAGTAACCAGAGCTGGCTACAGAAGTCACTGCTGGGAAGCAGAGCTGTGTCTTACTCCTACACAGAGAGGTTCACTAGAGCCGGTCCAGCAGAGATGAAATCACAGTTGAGCTTTCCAAACAATACAGTATCTGTCTCATTTGAGGTCCAGTCTTTTGTACCATTTGTATTGTCTTTTAGTAGTCCTCTAAGGTGGAACAGATTTTAGTGGGTTTTTTTACCCTTACAATCTAAAACCAGGAGTGGTACCCCTCTAGCCCTCATCCCAAGAAAATCAGCTCCAAAAATCCAAAAATCACACACTGAAAGGGCTACTCCAATGTTGAGTGTTGCAGTGCTGACATGTACATCATTCTGAGATCCTCACACAGCTCCGTGAGTGCAGTAGTGGGGCTATGGGGAGTACTGGATTTTAAAATATGTGATGAAACTGGGGCAGCTCGCAGTGCCTGAATTGGACACACCCTTTCAATTAAAAGAGGCATCAGAGTGAGAGAGGTATACAGGTCCATGCTTACAGAGAGGTTTCATGTGCACATAGAGAGAGTGGGAGAAGAAATAGCAATTAAAAAGAAAATAAAGCAAAAGTATAGATATCATATTATATTAATTATATTGAAAAATAGAATACCTGTAAATTTTTAAACACCATTGAGGAAGGGGCAAAATTGGCAATTTTAAAAGCCATTTGCTTTAAATTCTTTAACATTTAGAAAAGATCTGTTGTCAAAACCTTTTCTCAAATTGGCCACATCCAAAATATACAAACTGTTGAAGTCCTTCTCAGTGTCAGCATTCACAGCACTCACCCCGCTTCTAATAGGGCATAATAAAGAAGAACAACAGTTGCACTGAGTAGAAGAAATGCAAATGAAGCTACCTGTTAGCAGACAAACTGATAAAAGTTCATATTGTGGGGAAAATTAGGAGGCACCATTTTCAGGTTTTTATGCCTCCATTTCCTATATCCCTCCATTTCACTGGGACTGTAAAGTCTGCCTTTTATCATCATTTATGTTTTGTTCTACAGTTGACATTAGAGAAATCTGAACAAAGATTTTGGGCATTACCGAAACTGCAGTGGTATAAATCACTGTCTCTCCTGTAGGTACTGCTGACTTCAACCAGATCACTTGAATTTTCTTCTGACCTTCCCCATGTATAGTGACTATTCTAACTCGACGGCAGACTGAAACTAAGGCAAGCAATGTTAACGAAAATCTGTCCTAATGTGATATGTATATGCATAAAGGGCCTGCACTGCTTTAGCTACCTCAGTTTGAAAGAGATGAAAACAGCAACCATTCTGTATCAACCTCAACAGCACCTTCACAAGACGCCTGTAAAAGAGCAACAATGTTGGTAGCTGAAAAACCTAATTGGATACTATTATAATAATTTCTTGCCTCTGTCCATCAATGCAGCTGCCCTGATATGTATCTTTTTATGAAAAAGGACTTCAACTGTTCAGCCATTATGCTCTCGATCTTAGAATAAAAAAAAAAACACATTGGAATTTTATTTGCATGCAGCTGTAAAGAATATTTGCATTCAAAACAAAGCCCACTGGCTTTGCCTGTTAAACTATCTAAATGTTATTTCATATCAACCAAACCTCCTTAGCAAGGCTCCTCTGGCTATTTATTGTATCCTCCTTGAGTTTTCTTGCCATGCTTGCCTTCTCAGGTTTCTCACCAATTTAATTCTTGGGTTTTTTTTGCTACGTTTTCCTTTTCCTGCACCTAGTCTTTTTTCTTCCCCTATTTCTGCATTTATTCCTATATTTCTGTATATGCCTTTTTCTTTCTTGATTTTTTTTTCTATTCCTCCCCTTAGTGCTCTTTCTCCCGGTTTTTCTATCTGAACAAGCTTTTCTGACTCTGGCATTCTCTCTGTCTCCTTGGTTTCCTTTCAGTTGCCCAGTCGCCCTCACTGGAATGTTGGCAGAAACATATTTTTCTTTGAAAACAAAGAGACTAAATAAGTAAATGGATAAATAAAATAGCTGGGAGCAGATGGGAGGTTTCAATTCTGGAATGGTCTGTATTCTGTGAGCTTTTCTCACTTCTTAGCAAAGGAGGAGATAGTTGCACTCCCTGCCCACCCACCCCCAGCCTCACAGGGAGCCAGGCTTCCCCCTCCCCTGGCGTGAGGACCTTGCTGGGAGTGATGGATTGCACTGCAGTGAGGGCTTGAAGCACTGCAGGGAGAGAAGGGGGAGGGATGGGGAAGGACGGGAGGGAGGGAAGAAGGGAGGAGACACGCTGGCAGCGTCAGGCCAGGAAGGATGTAGCCGGGCTGATGAGAAGAGACGGGGGGGGGCTGGAAAACGGGAATTGGGAGGGCATGGCGGGGGTGGGCGTGCGTTTCTGCAGGCAGCACGGCTCCGAGCAGATTGGTGAGCCCGGGAATGATGGAGACAAGGCAGTGTGGGCAAAGCTGTCACTGGGCAGCGGGGGAGACGGGCAGGGAAAAGGGAAAAGGGTTATGGAATGAGAAGAGGGATAAAAAGTCAGAGAAAGTAAGGCTTTGGCTGTACAGCAACGACAAAAGGACACAACTCTCGCAATCTAGATTTCCTTGGAGCTGTAACAGAGGAGGCAATGTTGATGTAGAACACTGAAAAGGTCAAACCAGACCATTCATTCAGCAAACGGTCATTCAGCAAATCGTACTGAAATGCGCTTTCATTGCATTCCAAAGGGTGGTAACAGCATGACCTTTGGGCAGTAGCGAGGTACATCTGTACCGCCGAAGCTACTGGCGATGGTGAGCTTGCAGCGTCTGGCTGCAGCAGCTTATTGCCCTGTGGATTTTGGCAAGGAGGACGCGCGTCCTTTAGCCTGGGCACTGTGAGGAATGCAGATGACCTCCCCACTGCAGCGTCTGGCTGCAGCAGCTTATTGCCCTGTGGATCTTGGCAAGGAGGACGCGCGTCCTTTAGCCTGGGCACTGTGAGGAATGCAGATGACCTCCCCACTGCACCAATTGCAAGTGCTGAAACATCACTTGTCATTGTTTGTTGACTTTCACGCTTCTCTTCTTCCTTATTTTAATATACATTTCTCCATCTGTTCCTTATTCATTGCCCAGATTTTTTTCTCCATTTCCATCCAGCCTCCTTTCTCCATTATTAACATCTTTTTTTTTTTTTCCCCTCAATTCTCCTCCAGCATTACCTTCCTCCCTTCCTTCCTTTCTCTCTGCCCTTTCGCGGACGTCCCCCTGCCCACCCCGAGGCGCAGCGCCGGGAAGGGGCTCGGCGGGCGCCCGGCGGCGGATGCTGGGGGCTCGGGGCTGGGGGAGGATGGGGAGCGGGGCGGGTCTGCTAGCAGCCCTGCGACAGGCCTGCAGGAGGCTGCCCCGCCCCTGCAACTTCGCAGAAAGACCCCTCCGCCTTCCATCCACTCGCTCCCCTCTGGATATAACTGGCTCTCCGCCCCCCATCGCACTGCACCAGCTGCGCTTTCCAGCTACGCTGACCTAGTTCTGGCCTCCCTGAGAGGCACCTCTGTCCCCCTCCTCCCTTAGCACCTCCCTTAGCACCTGGCCTTAGCACAGGAGGAGAGGGGAGGAAAGGCTCCCTCACACCGCAGGGAGCCTCCTAAGCACAGTTCCCATCATGGCGTCGGACCTTGCGAGAGGAGACCAGAACTGGAGATGCAGGAGCCCGCCCCTCAGTCACCTCTATCGGCTCAAGGCGGGCAAGGGGCGATGGGTGTGTAGGCACACCAGCAAGGTGGCGAGAGGGGGTATCAGAGTTAGATGAAGAAAAGATGAAGAAACAACTCCCCACGAATGAGAGAAGTCTTGGAAAAAAACCCAGATTGCCTGCTCTCATCAGATCTGGGCACAGAACTGCCGGACACAAGAGGATAACATCAACACGATGGGGATAAACTCCGAGACATTCAACCTGCTGCCTGAAGCTCTTTAGCTCGCGGGGCAGATGTTTATCAGACTTAATGCAGCAGAGTGCCTGCGAGGTATAGCCACCCTGTGGTTGCATCAGATCCTTCCCAACAGGCACTGAAATCTTAAGTCATCACTGCAACAGCATTCATCAAAAGACAATGGAGAAAGAGACAGAAAAGGGCAAAACAGGAGTCAAAAAGAGGTAAAGGAACAGGAAAGAAAACCAGACAGGCAGGAACTTTCTCAAGATGGTAAAGGAAAAGTGCAGACTGAGAAAAACAGCTGGAAAAGGGGCCAGGCAGATGACAAGGAGTGGCAGAAGGGAGATACAGAGAAAAGGAAGTATTTTCCTTTCAAATGACTGCTTCCATCGAAAGCACATTCATCCTTTTGTCCAGCTCCTCAGTACTGTTCCCTGTTTCCCTGCAGCAGAACAGCAACTTAGTTGGGGGAAATGCACTCCTGTCTTCTGGAACTGGGAGCTGCTGGTTATATACCAACCTTTGAAGCTTACCAGCTGCTATTCACCCATTCCTTTGTTTCTGCCTGTAACTCTGCCCGCCTGGGCTTCTTTGTGTCTCGCAGTTCTCAAACTGTTCCCAGAATAAGGATAACAGAAGCCTCTGACCTTCTCCAAAGTTACTTATTCAATTAGATGCATGCTCTCCTCCCTTATGTCCCCAAATGTTGTTGTCTGGCAGGAAAATTCTTGCAATGCTCCTCTGAGCCCCTTTCTTCTGTCAGGATTGTGCCGTGAGCCTGAGCCTCCTTTCAAATGCTGGGAACAAGGGGGTTCCCATTCCTTCTATTCCACCACCTGCACAGACCACTGTTATTTTGTCTCAGTATTTACAGCAAAATAATTATTTCCCCCGCAGCAGTCTGCTGGCTTCCTTCCCACCGCCTGGCATAGGAAACGGGCAGTCGCGCCCTCCCCCTCCCCGCGCGTTCGGCACTTGCCGCCTCTCCACTCCAGGACCAGCAGGGATGCAGGGCTCCCTGAACCGCCCTGCACGGGCAGCAGCACCCCCGCTTCCCCAGCCCTAGTGCCCCCCTCCCGGCCCCCCCGCCTCGGGGCACTCCAAAGCCCGTCCGGCGCTGCCGCCGGCGGGACGGCGGTGCTGTCAGCCGGCCTGGCGGCAGAGACCTCGCCGCCGGCGGGCGCAGCCGGGCTGCGGGTGGGGTTTATTCAGAGACAGCGGTGGGTCCGGTGGGATGAAGCACATGGAGCCAGGCACGTGTGACGGACTTACCTGCAAGCTGGGGTGTTGCATTCTGGAGGGCATGGTGCTGGGTCAAAATGTTTTTGGGACTCAGTCAGTGAAACCTGGAACCTTCTGCAGACCCCCTTAGCAGGGTGTCCTTTGTATTAGCAGTACTGTCTCCATTTTCTGCTATCTTACAGTAGTTTATTCAGAACAGCAATTAGTATAACAGGCAGAACCAATGAGAAACTGAGATTGTATGAAAATAAGGATTATTTTGCACCATTTGGCATAGTCCTCATTTTACATGGTATGAAACAAGAATGATACGGCCATTTCTTGTTGAAACACAGTCCAGAACTTGTCTCTCTCCATGGGACCATCTGTGTTCATATGTGAACCCAAGCATTCATGTGTGAACACAGGCATTTACCTTGCCTTATACATATTTTTTTATTATGCAGTCATCCAAGCAGGAAGCAAAAACATTGCTATGAGATTCAGCTGACCAAATGAGTAGCTACTGAAGACACAGAGAGCACACAGTCAGCACGCAGGGAAATGGGTATAAATAATTAGGCCTAGCAATATCTGCAGGTTGGATTTTCCACCATTTTTCCATCACAAGGTCACCAGAGACAGCATATGAAACTTTACAGTGTGAAAAACGGGATAATGTCCTGCGGACTTTGGCTTCAGGACTAAACAGCTGGTTTGCCGTTTTAGTGAACTCAGTGACAAAAGATATTTCATGGAATCAACCGTGAAATCAGATTTTGCATACATTAAGGCTTTGGACCAGTCCTTACATTATGCATTACAGAGTGCATGGGAAAAATCTCAAAAGAAAGGTGCCAGGAATCTTTAGTGTTCAGAGGCGTCCATTCCTTGCTGCTACTACAATTATATTTCTTCCCTAAAGGGTGAAGCTTGGTATTCTGGATCACTGACACACTCCCCAGTATTGTCCTTGCACTATTAAATAGTAGGAATTCTGTCCTGAGAATGAGATTTATGGGTAACAGGAAAGGCCTCACCTTTACTAGATAGAAAATAATAGAAAAAAGAGGTCTTGCCTAATTCTAGGGAAGTATAACATCTACATCCAACTCAGCTGCAGTGACAACTCTTCAAAAAAAAGCAATTCAAAAGCTTCTGGAGCAGTGGGCACATCCTGGGTGGGCATGTCTTGAGTAGTAAATTGACCCTTTCTCCTGCTCTACCTTTCCAAGAAATAGTAAAGGATTTTCAGGACTCCTTCCAAACTCAGGTTTCTAGATTATGGGAAATTGTTCTAGAGATATAGGTTATCCAACCTGTGACAAAGTACGACATACTACAACTCCAGTAACTCAACGAACAGCAATAAAAAGGATACAAGGCGACATTTTGCATGTGAGAGAGCTATGAAGGTAAATGGCAGTTGGTGGAATAAATTGTTACTGATAATCATAAGACCCAGCTGAAACATCTCAAATGGTTTCAGATCAAATATCTTACTGTTACCATGACGAGTGTTTTTCCTGTACTTGTAGAATGACTTCCTCTCAGATGTCTTATAACCAAAAGTGCGTTTGTACGGCCAAAAATCTACATTCCTGAATTTTCCAGCTGTGCAATTCTCCTCTTTTCACAAACTGCTAACGATGTTTAGCAGGAGAGGCACCTGCCTTACAACTTGGCTGCTTATTGAAATATAAAAGAAAAAATTCTGCTGTTGTTATGTTACTGTAGTTTTAGTTATATAAATACTAATGCAGACATTTTTCTTTCCTCTTTGCTTTATGCTGTCTTAAAAACAGCATACATGAATCCAGAAGAAATCTTAGTCTGAAATACACATACATGCTAGGCAATGGGCAGTGATTGCACAATCTTCAGCAGAGCAGTGATACCACAGTAGCTCTTTGTTAGCAAATTCCCTGTGTAAACAAGCCCCGTGCACCTCACAGCCTGAAAGTACAACTTTTGGAAGTGTGGACTTGGTGCACATTGGAACTCTATTCCAGAAGGCTTTAGCATGTAGTAATTCTGTTTAAAAAGATAATGTTTCATTACTGTCAAGATAACAGAAAAACTGTTTAGCATTTTGGTGTTATTTATTTATTTACTTACTAGTTTACCCTGCTGGTACTTGCCTATGATTGCCTCCTGCTCTCAAGTTATACTTTGAGTTGGCATTTAGGCAAGTGGTAGTGTATTTTTCCTTATACTGTTGTATAGTCAGACAGATGTCTTAGAGAGCAACCCAAGCAGACAGGCGAGCACTGAATGATGTCTCAGTAGCTGGGGATTTTGGCCTCTGACATCATCTGTGAGGTAGCTTTGCCTCTTAGGCATGAAGCAAATAGTTTTCAGAAGAGTACCTGAATCGTGCCTGAGGTTTGGGGAGTAGGACCCAGTTGTTTGCAGAACCAAATGAACAAACGTGTGTACCCTTCAGTGAAGTCAGTCCTAGAAATGCTCAATGATGTTTGTGTTATGAGTATTTTAACCGCCAGGTATAATTTTGCAGAAGATATACCAAAGGTGAAGCATATGACACTACAAACAGCATTGTGCAGTATGAATGAATAAACATCGCAGATGATTTTAGGGCATTCTCTCTTCCAATACATAGGTTACTCTTGTGGAAGTCAGTCCCATCGTGTCAGTTAAACATCATGGATACTGCATGAAAGGTTTGGATGGCTCAGCTTTATCCTGCAACTGCAGGTTGGAAAGCCTGTCTGGAATGGTCACATGTAGATGAACTGTGCTGGGGAGGCAAAGACTTTGTAAACTGTCTGTTGTTCAAGTGAGAGAATTAAGACGAGTAGGACAGAACCGCCACATGCTAAAGAGGCAGAAGAAAGCAGGTTGACAGGTAACCTTCATGGTATGACAGGTGTTCGGGGGTATCAGGATGACTAGGTGAGTATGTCCCATATTTGCAAAGCTGGGAGTGTAGCACAGGTTAGCGAGGAACACACATGTTGTTCCCCTGGTGTGCAGAGTGTATGTTTGCTGTGTCTAGAGGTTCTGAAGGTTGGTGAAGGAGAAACTCGCACAGGACAATGTGGAATATACAGCTGATATGAGACAGTGAATGAAAAGGGTGTGGTACAAAGGAAACTGAGTAGGTGTGCCACAGAAACTGATAAACAAGGTGTGTTGGTTGATGCAGGGGATGTGTCATATTTGTCTGCTGCCAACAGTTATTATTTTAGAGAAATGACAGCAGCGAGGGATGATGCAGCCCTGGCTGCACACTGGGTACACATGATGGTGTATGGTGGGTGGTGCGTAGGACATGTCACACATGACATAGGACAACGGGACATAGTCTCAAGCTGCAACAGGGGAAGTTTATGCTGGACATTAAGAGAATTTTTTCACAGAAAGGGTGATTAGATATTGGAATGGGCTGCCCAGTGAGGTGGTGGAGTCACCATTCCTGGAGATGTTTAAGGAAAGACTGGATGTGGCACTCCAGTGTAGTTGAAATGGTGGTGTTTGGACACAGGTTGGACTCGGTGATCTCAGAGGTCTGATTATGTGATTCTGTCACACCTCTAACTGAACACGAAGGATGAGGGTTCTGGGTTTGCATGCCACATGCCAACAGCAGCAGTGACGAGCGTGACAGACATCGTACATTTTGCTGACGGTGTGGCTGCTTGTACTGTGCTGGGGCTGGTCACCCGTGGCAGTGGGATGGTGCCTGCACCCCTGAGTGGGCAGTTGGGGTGGAAGGTGGGGACTGCAGGAGAAGCTGGGTCGGCACAGCAGGGCCTGGGCTGGGGTCTGCCATGGCAGTGGGGGCTGGACTGAATCCCCAGCTAGGGCAGAGGAGGAGAGTGGGAACAGGCAGGAGGAAGAGCATTAGGAAAAGCATTGCCAGTATGTCCAGGGAGGTGATCCTGTCCCTCTACTCAGCCTTGGTGAGGCCGCATCTGTAGGGCTGTGTCCAGTCTGGGCTCCTCAGTAAGGAGACATGGAACTCCTGGAACAGGTCCAGCAGATGGCAACGAGGATGACTGGGGAACTGAAGCATCTCTCTTACAAGGAAAGGCTGAGCGAGTTGGGCCTGTTCATCCTTGAGAAGAGATGACTCAGAGGGGACCTCATTAATGTGTGTAAGTGCCTGAAGGGAGGTGTGCCAAGAGGATGGATCCAGGCTCTTCTTGGTGGTGCCGAGCTGTAGGACAAGAGGAAATGGGCAGAAACTGATGCACAGAAGTTCCACCTGAGTATGAGGAAGAACTTTACCATAAGGGTGACCAAGCACTGGAACAGGTTGCCTAGAGAGGCTGTGGAGTCTCCCTCACTGGAGATATTCCAGAACCGTCTGACACAGTCCCGTGCCATGTGCTCTAGGATG